>NC_068572.1:18612160-18914960 GCF_025698545.1 Gossypium raimondii | reverse complement strand
TATTTTAATTTGCTCCACTGTAATCTCAAGGAGATAGGATTACTAGCTTCAATCTGCTCCGCTGTAATATCAGGGAGATAAGATTTCTGGCTTCTATCTGATGCGATCTACTCTATTGTAACTTCAGAGAGATAAGATCCTTTATTTTAATCCGCTCCACTGTAATCTCAAGGAGATAGGATCACTAGCTTCAATCTGCTCCGCTATAATCTCAAGGAGATAAGATTTCTGGCTTTAATTTGCTCCACTGTTGCTTAGGGAGACAAGATCTGTAATTTCCCAAATCTGTTCTCTAGGGAACATGATCTGTATAATGAACCTAATTATGCCTAATGATTAGGATGGCATGATCAAAATGAATCAAATGCTCCTAACTAGGCATGTGAATAGTGTTTACATGAATGTAGAGTTTTATTATTTTTTTTCGAGAATGATCCCGCTTAGGTTGTCATTACTCGAAATTTATTAAGGCTTTGTGACTGACGTGCTACAACGCCTTCTCGCTTGATCAGCTTTTCTGAAAACATTTAGCCAGGTTGCCCCCCCACTGTGAACCTCAAAGTTCAATCAATTGGGGCGCAAAATTTGTACCATCATTCTCCCACTGTAACCCAATGGTAGAAATAGGTGGCTTTTCCTCAATCCTCTCTTATCACAATTCGGGTATATAGGCTCTGAATCGTTCTGGTTTCTTACACCATTCTCAGGGTGTCATACCAAAGACTTATGCGCAGATGAAGGCTCTCTTCTTCGAGGTAAGCTCTTCCTCTTGCCTGGTGATCATTGCTTGCTTGTTTACTTAAGCTTTGTCACCAACATGGCATCTTTTCAATCAATGCATTTGACAACGAAATCTAAAGAGAAAGTCCAAATTTAGACTCTTCTTTCTCAAATTTCCAACCTTTAAATTTGGTGTGCTCTAAACAATAGTCCTGTTTCAGGCTTCTATATTATTTAGAAACTTTTCAGAGTAATATGCAAAACTTCCTTTGTGAAAGTTTTATTAGTCCATTAATCATTATTCCAATGCAACATTTTTGCAAAAAAGGTCATAACAATGGATAACAATAAAGTTGGTTTTGACCATAGCTCGAAAGAACAAATTATCGAAAATAGTAAAGAAGGATGACAAAGGAATTAATTGGGAATGTATATCTTGGAAAAGAAAAAAGTATTCCAAGAACAACAGATAATATGAGAAATGGGTGCCCTAGATATCGTAGCTTGAACTTCTCTGTGCAAACTTTCTGAAGGCCATTTTGAGTTGGACATGTGTTTAGGAGATCTACAGTGCTTTGTCGATGCCCCAAGATGTCACCTATCCTCTCCTATTGATTCAGGCATAGTAAGATCCCCACATGCCCAACCTGATCAAGATTTGAGCCGCCCTTTTCGGGTTTCCAACTCAAATCCCCTTTGGCCTAAGGTGCCCTTTGCGGGTTTTCCACTTAGCCTCTCTATTTTTACTTTTCTTTTTCATTTTTCACTTTTTTTTACTCAAAGTGCCCTTTGCGGGTTTTCACCTCGGTCCTTTCTTATTCTTTAAACATAGTTTTTCTTGACTGGATCTGAGTTTATAGGATTAACAATCAGGATCAATGCTCCTTTGAAAAAGGTTTTCTTTACAACATTGGGACATTCCCGGTTTGGCATTCATTTCCCTCTAGGATCCTTTCGTTAAGGAAGGATCTTTTTCGACATCCAGACCTCTCGTGGAATTCTCTGAGACGACCCTGTTTATTATGGGCTCGTATCATCTGGTACATCTGACCCTAATGAATAGCTTTTAACCCTTTTCTTAGGTCTGACTGATCACATCGCGATTGGATCCTTCCAACTTTAATACCCGGAGAGAGGGGATTTCAATAGGTAAAACTAACTCAATCCTGTAAAACAAAGAGAGAGGGGTTGCCCCAGTACAGATGTTCGACAAGAAATGAGGGCAAATGGTAATTTTGCAAGTTTCAGTCATTTTTCAATTTTGTTGATGTTCATATCTAATCAATTCAGTGACGAATTGTGGTGTCTACTTCTGAGTTGATTTCAGACCTCAGCTATCTTGCTATTGTTTGAGCTCAATGCATTCTCCAATACCATCTTCTCTAAAATTCTGTATCGGTATATGATGACTTTGGCCCATGAAGTATCCTCTAAAAAAATGAAGCAATGCCCATTAGAAGTCTTCGATAATGGTGATGTCCATGCCCCATTGTGCTCGAAATTTGAGTCTCCTTTTTCAGGTTTTCAACTCAAATCCACCTTTGGTCAAAGCGCCCTTTGCGGATTTTCGCCTTGACCACTCATTTTCTTTTTTCTTTTCCTTTTTTCTTCTCTCTTTTTTCATTTTCATTTTGACCTTGATTTTTTATTTTTATTTTTCTTCTTTTTGTTTTGATTTTGATTTTTTTTCTCCTTTTTATTGAATTGGATCTGAACTCTTGGGATTAGGCAAGTCCTTGTTATCCCTTTCGAAGAATCTTCTCTGATATCGGATTTCCTTTATAGAGCCTTTTGGGGTGAAACTATGACTGGAAACTTTTGATCTTCCTCTTCCATCAGGATAAAATCCAACATCTTGAAGGGATAGAAACTCGACTTCAAATGGGCAAAGCTATGCTGAATCAACGAGAAAGGCATTTCCCCGGCAAAGAATTGCATCGCTCATACTGCAAATTTTTACCATCGCGCTGCTGTGCAGATTTCATTATCAGCGATTAGCCCGGGCATATCCTGGTATGACCGTACAAAGACATCTTTGAACTCTAGAATGACTTAATGAGGTCTTATTTCATCTTTGTGGTCAAGTCAATTCTAATATTCGCCAAGCCCACAATTCCTAATGATTCCTTGTGAGGTAGGATCTGTCTATCCTCCTGCTCAACCATCTTCAATAAGTCCAGAGATAAGCTACAATCTTTGTCATTTTCAAAGTCATGAGATCCCTCTGAACACATGCCTCGCTCAAAAGGAAAATCCGGGTCTGTAGCAGAGTCATTCACGTAATTGATATCTAGGGACCCATAATAAGTACCGAATAATGTACAAAAGAATGTATAAATTCATGAATAATTATTTATACAATATGATTATGAATGAATGAATGATGTGGAAGAAAATCCAAAAGAATAAAATGACCAGAAATAATTATTCAAAAAGAATGAAATAACATTGGCTCAAAAGTGATAGGAAAGATGTATTTCATTAGAATAATAACGTTCAGACATGAGCCTTTTTCATAAAGGAATTTCTATTATTTTTAGGCTAAAAACAACAAAAATGTTCTGAACATTACTCTAGATAGGCTCTAAAAACTACAGGGATTTCTTCCGCAAGCCAATTGCTTAGAATACTCCAGATTTATAAGGGCAGATATGTAACAAGGTCCCTTTTCATTTGTTTTTCGTCGATGTGAACATTTCCCAACATTGTGTGTATAATTTCCTCACCGAGCTTCATCTCCTTGTCGTCCATCATGCCCTGAGCCGAGGCCTTGAATTCCACATTCTCTTGGGTCTCGTACCCCTTCTCGTGATGGAACTCACCATGGCTTCTTGTCTTTCCATAATTTTCACCTGAATCAGAAATAGCTAATCCCCTTCTTGCTCTCACGTCTACCCCATTATCAATATGATTAGGTAGTGGATTTTCTGCGCTAGACGAGTCATCAAATCTGACAACACCCATGTTAATGAGTCTTTCAACCAGTTTCTTGAAAGCAGTGTAGTTTTCTATCGAATGCCCCGTGATTCCTGCATGATATTCACACTGTATGTTTGTGTCATACCGTTTGGGATACGGAGGTTGTATGGGTTTTAAGTAGAAGGGGGACATCACATGCGCATCGAACAAGCTTTGATACAGCTCTTTATATGACATCAGAATTGGAGTGAACTGGAGCTTCTCAGTACCTGGTTTCAGACTAGGTTCTTGTCTTAATGAGCCTTGTTGATTAGCAACCATCTTCCTTGGTTGGTTCACTGACTTGTTGTATGTACTCACATGGTTCACTTCATTCTCCTTTTTCTTTGGGACTGACCTTCTATTATCCTCCTTATTCTCCTTCTTCCTTGAGGCCTTTGTAATACCAGGGTGCTTCACCCTCGACTGCTTTATTTCAGCTGGGTTATCAAGAGCAACAGGAAAATTGTTCCTCAAATTGGATCTTGGGTCCGTTAGGCAACTCACTGGTGTTACTGTACCAATCTGATATTGTTGAGATCTGATAGTGAAGAGTGCCCCTTGTAGGCGCCCATCTGGCTGGACCTGGGCACTTGTCGAAGTACAATCTAGGAAATAAGCAAAATCCTCATTATCAACCCCAGAGTGGTCCATCGGGTCCTTCTTTTTTTCTCCAGCTAGCAATCGGTTGAACTGGCTCATCATGGTTCTCTGCAATTCTAGCATCTAATCTCTCATCTCCTGTTGAAATTTGGTCAATTGCTCCTGCATCTGTATCTGCATTCGCTCTAATTTTTCCAACCTTTGTTCCATTTCTCTAGCTTGGATACCGTAAGGGTGTTTGGTTGGTTGGTTTTCCAGATTAGCTGAAATAAATTTTCTCGTTTAGACTCTTTCAATGGATTTTAATGCATGTAATGCAATGTAATGCAAATGCATGAAATGAATGCCTAAAGAGACGTTGATTCTGATTCAATTACATTTAGGAAACTTTTTTAGAAAGCAAATTCCTTTACATAAAGCAGATGCATGTACGGCCTTGCCCTTATATTCCAAGAGACAATATCGATCTTTTTCTTCATCTGCATGTTTGTGATAATCTCGTCAATTTCCAATAGATGCCACTACTAACTCCTTTTCTTGATCTTGGTCGCGATCCATCATCTGCCCATCTTCATAAGGCTCGTCAGCTTCTTTAAGGGAGTTGGAACGTCGAAGGCTCTTAGACAATCACCTTGAATCTTCAGGCCACGAAGCAAGGTCACTAACTTTTCCATGTGTTTTTCAGAATATATTAAGGCAACCGTATTGTTTTCCACTTTATCAAGGAATCCGTATTCCATGACAAGCTTTCTAATTTAGTAATTGGACTTGAATCAATATCTCTTTCCTAAGATGCAAATGCAATGCAATCATAATCAAAACACAACAAAAGGGGTTAGTACAAAACATAAGTAAACAAGGAAAACAGAAAGTACCTAATCAGGTAACCACTAGGGATTTGGAGTGGCTCTACCTAGGTTAAGTTCCTAAGTCCACTATATGAGGTTTGATTCTAAAGTCAAGGTACCTGAACCAGCAGATTCCTCGATCCTTACCCATTATAGGCTCATACTGACTGAGTTCAGTTCAGGGGAATACATTTCCCTATGGTTGCACGGAGATGAAAATATCACGAAGTGTACGGATATATTCCGAAAGTGATCCACTACCCTGCACGAAGGTGAAAACCTCACGAAGGAGTAGCTTCTCACTCCCACTTAAAATGGAAAGACTAACAGTCTTTATGCAATATGATGCCAAGATATAAAACTCAATCCATAATACACAAAAAAATGCGACAAAAGGATCGTAATTTTTCAAATCAAATTTTCAATTTTCGACAATAAGACAAAAAACAATCAATAGTACGGCTTGACTCTCTAAATGCATCCCCAGCGGAGTCGCCAAGCTGTCGAAACCATTTTTTTTGAAATTTGAAAAATGGGTATCGATTTTGAAAATGGAAATGGAGTAACCATCGATCCTTTATTCAGGTGTGATCTGTACACCTTAAGACAATTTTGGCCTACGAGATTTGAGAAAATAGGTTCGGGAGTCGGTTACACACGAGGAAGGGTTAACACCCTCGTAATGCCCAAAATTAGTACCGAATCAATTGTTTAATGTCTCAATGTCGAAATTTTGAAAAGATTTTAAAATACGATCCTTTGAAAAGAAAATTTGAGTAAAATGAATTGGATGATGAGACTCACTTATTTCAAAGACATAGATTGTCACACTCAATAAGTTAGAGTGTAACATTTTAAATCCGCGAAATTAAGCTTATTTTTGACTTTTAAAACTTATGTATTTGAGAAGGATATCTGATCATTTGGGTCGAATGAAGAAATCAAAACCCAATAAGTTAGGATTCGAATTCACCAAATTCCTAAATGTCGAATATTGCCTTTATTTTAAAATCTGGATAACAGAATGTCACGTCCAATAAGTTAGGACCCGACATTTTGAAATTTTAAATGCTTAATTTTAAAAATTGAATTTTTTTTTTTAGATTGAACACTTGATTATCTGAATTCATCGAGAAGAATCGAAGCCTAGTAAGTTAAGGCACCATTCTTTCGAGAATTTATGAAAATTATGAAATAGAATGATTTGTTATGCTTTAAAAATGATACAATTCTTACAAATGAAACATGATTGAATAGCAATGTATGACGAAAAGATAATATATAATCCAAACACAAACCAAAAAAAAGAACAAATAATAAATTAATACTAACAAACATAGCAACAATAATTTTAATTATACGTTATCTCAATATCAATATCAACGTTCGAAAGTTATTAATCTAAAAGAAGATAAAATGTAACTAATTTGAAAAGAAAACAAATGAGAGAAAAGAAATTTGAAATAATATTTAATGAACTTAAAATATTTATAAAATAATAATTTGATAGATTTTTTTGGGTTATTTTCTCAAAATTTTGTACTAATAAAAGAGTTTGAAAACAATACTAGGCGAATATCAAGATAGTGTTAAAAATAATAGATCAAGATAATAATTTATTTGTTTTAAAAACATTTTTAAGACAATTTAAATATGATAAAACAATTTTAAAATGGTACAATAATTAGAATAAAACATAAAAATAGAGTTAAAATAAAATTGAAAAACGAAATTAAATAAATATGTACAAAGAAGTTCCAACTAATAGTGTATAATAACTTTGAGAGTAATAATAATAAATTAAAATGATAATCAAATAAGTTTTAAAACTATAGCAACAATGAATTTAAAACATTATTAAAAGTTAAATATAAAAAAAATATGTTAAATTTTATAATAAATGAAAGTGAAACTGATTCTAAAATTTTTTTAAAAGAAACTTGTCGAATTTGGATAAGAATATTAGATTTGTATTAAGTTGAAATCTATTTCAGAATTGAGGGACCAATCAGACAATTAAACGCAAACATTAAAGTAATCACAATCCAAGACAAAAACGGTACCGTTCGGGTTTGGATCTAAATGAATACAGAGTTAAATGTGCGATACAAATTACAAATAAATAAAAGAAATCAAATTGCGATTCTATTAAACATGAAGGGACCTGTCGAATAAATAAACCAAACGACCCATGAAGCACGGATCCTTCCAGGACTAGGTCACCGTTGGATTGGGTATTCAGAACGGTGCCGTTTCGGAGTCATTGGATTGACTCTAAACTACGGCATTTTAATGACCCTTCTTTTAAACTAAAATAAACCCTAAATAAGCTAGCACCCACATTAAAACCAAACCTAAACTAAAAA
Source organism: Gossypium raimondii (assembly GCF_025698545.1). NCBI lineage: Eukaryota > Viridiplantae > Streptophyta > Magnoliopsida > Malvales > Malvaceae > Gossypium > Gossypium raimondii. Next base: position 18,907,465 of record NC_068572.1, on the reverse strand, counting down.
CCTCTACGCCGCTCCAGGTACCGTGGGTATTTGAGTAGTCGCCAACCTCAGCCCATACTTCGATGGTGACGGAGGGAGCCGGGGTCGCGCCACCAGGTACGTTTCCCTCTCTTTTTCTTTTATTTGCTTCGCGTATGTATGTGCGGTAAATAGCAAGACAGAAGTAGAAAGATGAACAATCGGAAAAGAAAAAGAACCCAATCGAAAAAGGAAAAAAGAAAACCTTTTCCTCTTTGTATTAATTTCGTGTTTGATACAATATGCCTGTGTTCTTCCCCTTTTTTCCTTTTTTTTCCAATACAGAGGGCTCCCTCTTTTAATATAGCCCCCTTTAAAAAAATGAAATCTGAAAAATCCAAATAAAAATAAAAAAAATTTTCTTTTCCTGCTGCGTTGTTTTTTGTTCTTATTTGCAGGTACTGCATACGGAGGATGGATGTGGCATGTAAGGAGGCCAACTGGAGGAGACGCACGCGCTCGGAGGCACAGCACGCGCAGAAGAGGCCCTAGGTTTGACGGCGGTGCTGCTGGTTACTGAAGGCTAGGGTTTCGGGGTTTGGGAATATTTTGGGCTAGGTTTAGGATCGGGTTTAGTTTTTTTAATTGTAATTGCTCATATCGTTCAATTTCAATCTCATTAACCTAACCTTGTTAGCTTTAGATTAATTTAATAAATATGTGGTACATCCATCTATGTTTAGAGTTTGCAAACATGCAATTTTGTAAAAAATATCCATTGAATGAAACAGTATAATAAAGCATATCTATGCTTCAGTCATTAAAGAAAATAAGGGTGTCATCAAGTAATTCCAACCTTATGAGATTTAACTCATGGGTTGACAATTAAAATTCAAATTCAAATCCAAAGCATCATTCAACATTGTTTTCATTGAATCAATTTACAAAGAGTAATCAAGAAATGACAGAAGAAATTTAAAAAGATTGCTTTCGTTTATCCAGCCCACACTCAGCGATGTAGTGTCCTGTGGGGGCTGAGAGGGACTGCCTTTGTCTTCCTCTTCCCGAGTCTACTCAATAACTACCCTCTATTTTTCCTAAGGATCTCCCTTTTGTTCCAATTTTCTTTTCTCCATCATCTTTAGGGTTTCCTCCTTTGGCTTTTATAATTGTTTTCCCTAGGGCAAATCCATCAACCCATGATTTTCTTCCCTCTTTTTCAGGTAGATATATCTGGTACAAGTTCAACTGGGCCTAAGATTGGTATGCCTTGAGTGCCAACTGGACATCTTCCCGACATTGCTACGGTTTTCATGTGGACAAACTGTCTAACCCTTTACCCTAAAAAACCTTCACTCCTTTACTTCTTGTTCCTCATCCTCTACCTGCCAATCCATAACCACACGCAATTGTGACACCCAAGAATAGGGCCTAATAATTTTAGGGGTATTTTAGGAATTTGGCTTTAGAGTTTTCATAATTTTGTGACATGGTTTATCGATAATGTTTTTGATAATGGTTTTTAGAAAATTAAATCAATTTCTAAAAATGAGTTTTAAAGACCATTAATTTTGAGATAAGGACTGATTTGTAAAAGGGTCAAAATTGTGAGTTTTTAAGAGGCAATGAAACAAAAAATTAAAATTCAACCTATTTCTTTCCCCACCCACAACAAAGTCACGTAAAAACCTTCCCCCTTTATTTGTGTTTGCCATTCCAAGCTTCTCCAAATCCTCTCATTCAATTTTCTTTGTTAAACCTCCACCCTATTGATTTCTATCATTCCCTAAACCTCCACCTTCATAATATTCAAGAAAACACTAAAAAACTCCATAGATTTCATCATCTTCTTCGTGTGTGGATTTTTCGAGTTTTTGAAAAAAGTCTATTTTTCTTCCAACTAAGGTAATCATTCAAATTTATATTAATTTTAAATGTTATTTAGTCTTTAAAACTAAGTTTTTTCCATTAAATTGAATTTTTTGAATAAAATTCGAAATTGGGTCGTTAATGGTGGATTTCGAGATTTTGAGTAAAAATATGGTTTCAAAGTTCAATTAGTTTTGACATGATTAGAATGTTTCTAAACTTACTTTAAGGTTTCGTTAAGGAGTTCTAACATTTTAATGAATTTTCGAAAAATAGTCAAAAATATGTTGAAAACGTTGATACTATGAATTGAGTATTTTATTGTAGTTTAAAGGTTGGGAAGTAGTCGTAGGTGAATGATTAGATGAATGAAGCTCGTTTTAGGTGAAAAAATTAAGTGTAGATCGAGATCTTTGGATTTCAAGTTGGTTATATTAAAGGTTTCGGCTACATGAGAACATAGCTTAGGCTTATGTTTTCGATTGCTTGTGGTAAGTCATTAGCTAATTTTTGAATGTAGTGTTGTGTGAATTATTGTGTTGAAGCTTCAGATTCGTTAGGTACTTCTACGAGTAGAGATAAAGGCAAGGAAAAGCTTATTTGAGCTTTTGGTTTTTCGATGAAAGCGTATTGGTGAGTGTTTGGAATAATTTCTTGTGGATAGGATTCACTGCATTATTTGGAAATTTAGTAGTAGCCTAAACCCCTACTTTAAACTCCGAGTATAAGCTTTCTCATACCTATGCTATCTTGTGAACAATGTTATGTGTTTGTGAATAGTAAATTGAGATGAGATGCTATAACATGTGATATGTGGTTATGATAATCGTTCTGAAAGTGCAAATGTGTACAAGTTATTTATATGTTAAATGTCAGTGACAGTGTTTTGCTTAAGATGCAAATATGTAGTGATGTGCACAGATAATCAGTAAGTGACATGTGATTGATTTCAGATATTTTGGCCTTGTGATCTTGAAACTATTTGATACAGTTGGCATGCCATAGCATTGTGAGTACTCACCTATATGTACAGTGATTTTGGGCGTTGAGGTCCTGGGACATGTTGGAGGGATAAGGGGATGTGAGCTAAGCTCCATTCAACGGGACATGTGAGGGGAAATAAGGATAGTGTTAGCTTTATGCTTCACTTTTGGGACATGTTTGACTCTATGAGTCTATGTTTGTTGTGTTGGAGATCCGCGTATCCAATGGGTGATGATAGAGCTTACTTTTATGTTTCATAAATCAAGTGCCAAATTATCTTAAAATGTATATATGTGTAATGTGATGCATGCCTAAATGAGTATGTGACCATTGTGCAATTTATCTATAAAGATGTTTGGAATATTATGATATATGCTTGAATGTTAGGTGATTATATGGGTAATAGGATGTATGCTTAAAAGTGAATATGTTAACCATGTAAAAGAACTACTAATAATGCACGAGTAAGTATAAAACGACACTAGAGTTGGACCTATTGAGGTTATGCTATATGGTTGTTTCGTTGATGCTTGATGAATTGTTTCTGTTATTATTCTGTGCATTCACTGAGCTTGTTAAGCTTACCCACTCCTTTTAAACCATTGCAGATTAGTCGTGTGTTGGTCTGAGCTATAACACCCCTAACCCGTATCCATCACTGGAATAGGATTACGGAGCATTACTGAAAAATTTTAACTTAAAACATTTGATTACAATCATTCATAAAACACATCATATTCCATTCAAACACATGCATAACGTCCATTTTTCGAGCCCTTGAGGCCTTAAAAACATTTTAGAAACCATTCGAGACTAAATCAAAAATATTTAGAACTTCATGGCAAAAGAAGAAAAATTCAAACCATAGGGGTCACACGGTCATGTGACTCACACGGCTAAGACACACGCTCGTGTCTCAGGCAGTGTGGGCATTCGAAGTAGGGACACACGACCGTGTCCCAGCCCGTGTAACTCTCTGACTTGGTTCAGACGGCCAAGCCACACGCCTGTGTGCCAGGTCGTGTAACCTTCGAAATGCAACCTTTAAAAACCTATAGGGGACACACGACCGTATCACGTGGCCATGTATCACACATGGCTGACACACACGCTAGTGTCTTAGGCCGTGTAGACAAGAAATAGGCCAAAATCAAGCCATTTCTATCACCCCTTTCAAGTTTGTACCTAAACACATTTTGCACATATGACAGATGCATGATAACATGTTCAAACATGCATAAAATGACCAATTTCAATAACCAAAATTTCATTCAATCAATATGCCATATAAGGCACCTCAAAAGCAAGCATTTAACATAACTACACATATGCATACTTGGTCACCTTGCTACCATTTTAAAACATATCATACTTTTCTTATACCATGTCAATATAACTTATCATTTGAACCATTGTTTTCATGCATCTCAAATACACATATACTTAAACAAATGCATAATTCATCCATTAATCAATCATATGTTTATAACCTAAAATCCATATCAAACTTACGACAATGACCACATGTCAAAATCACATGCAAGTGTACCAATGTGGTCACTCAAAACTTAAGTTCACTTGACCATTTCAACACACGCATCAAAACCATCAAAGTGACACCAAACTAGCCATTTCCAAATGGTTCCAACAACCAACAAGGCATCAAGAATACCATAAGTACATCAAATCCAAAGCAACATTACAAGCCACAAACATCAACTAAACATTAAACTTAAGTCCACCTATTCATGCCATTATAACCTTAACCAAGACATCAATTTCTACGAAAATAATTGCTGGATAGTGTGATTGATCTCTTACGAACTTCCAATCAGATCGAGCTTCCGGTAATCTGTAAAGTACAGGAAAAACAACTACGTAAACAATGAATGCTTAGTAAGCTCGTATAAACTTTAAACATGACTTGTCACTTCAATACTATCTTACATAGATTAAACATGACACAGCACCAATACTTTAACTTTGTATAAACCTATTGAACACCATTCAACTCACAATTGAATATATTTATAAACATCACATACACTTATCATTCATAACATAATAAGATCTCATAGGTTGACTTATATAATTATCAACCTTTCTTTAAAATGATGAACCATTTCATTTACTTAGCATAAACTTAGATAACATTCTCGTTCACTAATTATTATATTCATTTATGAATTAGGTAAATTCATCCATAGCATATGTAAGTTTCTCTTATAAGTACATCATTGAACTCATCAATCCCTTTTTCATCATATTACAACTCAACTATGAACTTACCATTTCATTACCTTTCCTCACCAGTTTCATATGCATAACATACAAGACATAAATATAACATTAACTATAGCCACAAGCTAGTACATTTAAGCGTAACTCTTTTAGAATCAACTACACAATAAACCATTTCATGAGAAATTACATACTTCGATTCTTACCACCCTTTCAAGAAAATACACATCTTTCTATTTGGACATTTACCCTTTTTATTGCATAACTTTAACTAACATAATGCAAACCAACAACTAGATTGGCACAAGCCTAAGCATCATCAATATCACATGTTAGTAGATCAATTCATAATTTACCTGAATTAACATAAGATAAGTCATTAAGCATGAATAACCTCACTTGAAATCATGAACATAGACATACTTTTATTCAATATTTCATTTTCATTCCTTTTCATAGTTTTCATGAATATAGCATAAAAGTATTCATACTTTTCATAAAAATAGCTATACTTACTTTGATCATCAATAATTCATACCTTTCCATAAATTCTGGACATTTCCAATCGGAACACTTCTGTTCCTTCTCTTTACATGCCCATTGAACACTTAGAATAATATCAGATACATGGGAATCTCACACAATATGTGGTAACATATGGTCGAAACCATTCATTTCCTTTTCCTTTTCATATATGTTCACTCAAGCCATAAGTGGGTCTGCTCACACAAGCTGTCAGTCGGAATGTAGCTACATGGTGCTACTCACACAAGCTGTCAAGTACCCGCAACACATGTCGGGACTCAGCCACTGGTAGGACGTTTAGGACCAGCACCCAAAACATGGTAACCCTAATGACATGTCATTTGTATCCTATATATTCCTAAGGTTTAAACAGGGCTTGATAGTCCTTATACGTCGTCGAATTTCCATCATTTCTTTACATGATAAGTTTCACAATAACATATACATAATTGATTCATTTACAATAGAATAACACATTAATCATTCAATCTAATCAACCATTAAATGATACTAGTTCATACGAACTTACCTAGCTAATTTGTAGAAATATAAAAGTACAATGGCATTTTGGTAATTTTACATTCTCATCGATTTTCCACTTGATCTTGATCTAAATTAATAATTTCATTCAATTTATTAATTTAGACAGTAAAAATGTATTTTATGCAATTTAGTCAATTTTACATTTTTAAAAAAATTACCCCTAAAGTTTTACTTTTATTCAATTTAGTCTGTGAGCCTAAAACATGCAAATTTACCATTTTTACCCAAAATTGAGCCTAGCCGAATACTCATGGAATCAAGTACAGCACATTATTGCAACAATTTCATATCAAATCCTTGTCCTTTTACTATTTTAATAATTTAGTCCCTTATCGAAAAATTCATCAAAACTCACTTAACAAAATACTTTTAAACATCAACTAACACTTCAAATTCATTATTTAACATATAAAATTACAAGGTTCATCAATGGCAATAATCTAAATCTTTAACAGTTTCAAAATCGAAGGTACAGCCTTGCTGGACCTAATTGCAACAATCTCAAAAACATAAAAATTAAAAGAAATGAGGCTAAAATCACATACCATGCAAAGATAATACCATGGCCAAAAGCTTCATCGCAAAAATGGTATTTTTCCTTCATTAAAATTCGGTGAAGATGAAATGTAAAGATGATAAAACATTTTGCTTTAATTTAATTTAATTTAACTAATTACCATTTTACCCTTAAAAACTCAACCAAATTTAACCAAATGCCAAGCCATGTTCATCCACTATCCTCTAAACTAGTTGAATTACTACTTTAGGCCCTCATTTCATGCTTTTATATCCATTAGATACAAATAATGCTATAGCCATTAAATTTTACATATTTACAATTTAGTCCTTTTTAATTAATTAACTATCGAAACGTTAAAATTTTTCAACGAAATTTTAATAACACCTTAATGACACTCCGTAAATTTTTATAAAAATATTTACGACTCGGTTTATAGAAACGAGATCCTGATACCTCATTTTCTAAAACCACTTGAACTTAATAAATCACTTAAATAACATAAATTATCAAATCAAAAACCTTTCTAACACTATGTTTGACTCATAAATATTAAATAATAATATTTACAAACTTGTCAAATTTGTGGCCCCGAAACCACTAAAAAATGGGCTATTACATGAGCGATGTGGTTTCAAGAGGTGATCCAAGCAAGACTTTTGCATTATTTCGTAGGTATTCTATATTTATTTACATTTCGAGGAAAAAGGCAATTTGGTAGACTTATTCATAGCCATGTTAACTTCCAGAAATTTTTCTGGTTTTTGGTTCAATTTATAAGGATTACATGTTATTATTATGATTGAGTTCATGAACATGAAATGGATTGACGTTACTTGCTCGAACACGATTTGGCGATATTGAATTGCTGATTAGGTCATTGAATGGTTATATTGTTGAAGTAATTGATTTCTGATGTTTAGGAATTAAATTGGAACGAAGTAATTTCTTATATATGCTACATTTTTGAGGTATGGAGCAGAGGTATCGATAATCGAGTTTGAAAATCAATACCTCTGTGTCAAAATTAAATTAGAGATTTGGTATCGATATCTTTGTTCGAGTATCGATACCCAGGGTCAAAATTTCGATATTTGATGATAGGTACAAAAAATTTTTGAGACTTTGGGATTTTAGTCGAGAAACAGAATACAAGTATGGTATCGTTTTTCCAGGTGGTATCAATACCACTTAGAGAAAATATCAATACCCAAGTGTCAGTATCGATACCTACGGGCAAGTTTTGGAAATTTTGTTAAAATGACCTTACCCATGTTTAAGTATTACTATACAACTATTTGATGTATGGTTAGCATGTAACTTTGATAACTAACAAATATTATTGACTTAAAACCTAGACGAATGATAATAAGAAAGACGATTATTTTAGAACGAACCTTCACTCATTGTATATGACATGAGACAATAGTGTGGCATCCCGTTTTCGGGCTTGGTGACCAGGTCGGGCATAGGGTATTATAACAACCCTTCCACAAGTAACTAAAAATAACTAACATTTAAGTACAATCCAAGCCCCTAATAGAATGCTAAAATAAGAAAAAAACTAATGGAATGTCCTAAAATGCATTTAAATGTACAGTACAAGTAATTAGCTGGATCTAAAGTCATAAAATATAACTCTTTTCAAAATTTATTAGCCATCACAAGTATTTATATTTTGGAAGACAAGTATCGGTACTAGTAAGAAAATTGATACCAAGCTAGCATTCTGTCAAATTTTAAATGAAAGCATTTTATCGATACATGGGCAAAGTTATCGATATTTTCACCTTGAGTATCAATAATCGTGATTTGATTGGGTATCAATACCAAATTAAGCTACTGACTTCACAAAGATATAATTCAACTCTGAGGTAACGATATTTATGTCTCGAGTATCGATACTTCTGCTTAGATTCGTAAAAACACAGCAAAACAGGGTATTAAACATGCTCAACTTTCTCTATTCTAACAGGCATTAATCATCAGAGTATCAAGCATCAAATTTACCCAAAACATAGTCCAACATAACATCTTTACCTTGTCGATCCAAATCATGGTAATAACAATTAAAAATAGTAATAATTACTAAGCAAAAATTCTAGAAGTTCACAAACATACTAAACCAACAAGAGCATAATAATAACCAACCAAAGTTCTAACCACATTGCCTTCATTCCCACAGTTCAAATAATCATAATATCACCTACTTAAATACTAAAGCCTAACTTGGATCAGTTCCTTTGAATTTCGTACCGCTCACACCATCAATGCTAAATATCTGCAATGGTTAGAAAGAGTGGGTGAGCTTAAACAAGCTCAACGAATGTAGGAATAACCACAAAGTATACACAACATCAAAGGTTAAACAAGAGCATACTATAATACATTCACAACCATATTCTAACAAAGTCAAAATAACATATTTGCGCTTCATTAAATCATAAAACTAGCATATACTCTCACATGCAATTACACTCAACTCATATATATATAATTCATTTAATGATAATCCATCAAGATAAAACAACGTATTCATGCGTTAATGACCCACAAGTGTAGTTTATATATTCACATGCATTTACACACAACATTTTCATGTATTAATCAATTAATGATAATTTTGCAACTTGGAAACATGAAATATAAAAGTGGGCTCTATTACCACACATTGGATACACGGATCTCCATCACACCAATGACTCAAAGAGTCTAACATATCCTATAAGCGTAGCATAAAGCTAACACTTTCCAACACACCAACATGTCCCGATGAATGGAGCTTGGCTCGACATTCCCTTATCCCTCCAATCTGTCCTAGGGCCTCAATGCCTAAATCAAAAAACACAAGGGTGAGTACTCACAATCCTATGGCATGCCAACTATATCCAACAGTTTCACGAGATCACAAGGTAAAAGTATTTGCAAATACACACATTTAATTATTGTTCTTATGCCCTTAATCCCTGTTCATAAACATCAATTCACATAACAATTTGTACACATAGCACACTTATCATATTCACATTCAATTGCACTTTAAGTGCCACAACTATGCTCATTGATCCATCAGATATCCGTTCATATATGAATGCATTAAAAAATCAAATTATCACATACCACATACCAATATTCACTTACTTTACCGGGCCCACAACTAAGAAATTTAGAAGAGCAAACACAATATATATCACATTTCACATTATCACAACTTAATACTCAATCCACTTCACACGATCACATACTTTGCAAATTAAACGAGGGGTATAAGAAAGCTTACACTCGAAACTTAGAGTAAGGGTTTAGGCTACTTCTAAGCTCCCAATTAACACTATGAATCGTGTCTACTAGAAACGATTCCAAATACTCACCATTTGCGCTTTCGCCTAGTTGCCGAAAGCCTAAAATAGCTTTTCCTTTCCTTTTTCCTTGCTCATCGAGGCTCCAACGGTTTTGAATCCCCACCAAAATAAATCATACATCAAACACAATTAATTACATCTATAAACACACTCAAACAATAACAAATATAGGTATAAGGTTTCCTCTTGGAATTGAAATTTTCGACTTGTAATTTTGAAACCCAAATATCTTAATTTTTACTTATCCACTTTTCCTAAAATCAATTCCAATTATCTAATTATTTATCTAAGAATGATTCTCAACCTTCAAACCACTCCAAACAACTTAGAAACTTAGTTCCCAAATTTTGACACACAATGGCCATCTTTCATGAAAACTTAATAAAACCTTAAAAACTTTTAACAAAACTTTAAGGAGAGGCCTTCTAATCACATCAGAACAAGTTGAAAAACACTTTAAAACATCAATTTGGTTCAAAATCTTGAATTTCACCATTAACGCCCTAAATTTTGACTTTGACATAAAAAATTTGATTTAATAGATAAAAACTCGATTTAAATAGCTAGATTTCATCAAAAGAATTAGGAAAATGAAAAATTAGGGGAAAATGAGTGTTTGTCTAAAAAACCCAAAATTTGGATGACGAGGAAATTAAAGGTGTTCTTTGTGCTCTTCTTTATTTTTAAAGGGGGTTTTAATGCTAGGAAGATGGTAGAAAACAAGCGATTGGATATTTTGAATATTGAAATTGGACTTTTTTTTGAACGTCAAAAGTAGGATAAAAAGGGGGGAAAATATTCTTATTTTAAAAGTAAATATATTTGCTTTAAAATTACTTTTAAATTAACCCTTTTACAAAATAGTCCACTTTTTAAAACTGGAAGTCTTTCCTACATTATTCTCATAAATTGATTTAATTTTCAAAAAGCCATAGACAAAGACATTTTTGATTTACCATGCTCTGAATTTTTGAATACATTTTGAGCTAAAATCCCTAAATTACCCTAAAAAATTCTAGGCCTAATTTCGGGGTATGACATATGGTACATTTGCTTATTGAAGAATGCATTTTGGATTATGTAATGTCCCTGCTACATTTTAGCATTGCATGTTAGCCATCTTTGATGAACTCATAGAAGACATTATGGAGGTATTTATGGATGACTTCTTGGTATTTGGTAATTCTTTCCATCTTTGCCTTTAAAATTTAAAACGAGTTTTAATGAGTTGTGAGGAAACAGACCTTGTGCTTAATTGGGAAAAATGTCACTTCATGGTTTAAGAAGGGATTGTATTGGGTCACAAAATATCTAGTAAAGGGATTGAGGTTGATTGAGAAAAAAATTGAAACCATAAAAAATTTACCTCCCTCTAATTCAATTAAGACTATTAGAAGTTTCCTAGGACATGTTAGATTCTATAGGTGTCGCATGTGAATATGTAATGCGAATGTGAAAGTATACACGTCGAATAAAGTAATAAACTGATAAGTGAGATCGTCTCCACAGGGATCAGAATAGGTAAAAATATGGTTGACTTATTACTATAAACTATACTAATTAGACTTATGGCAAAGTAAACAAAATAATGATTTGAAGTGAAGTATTAATAAATGAAATATAAGAATCAAATAATGAATAAAATGTTGTGGCAATTCTACGAGATAAAGTTGAGAGAATTGATACTATTGAATGGGAAGGTTGGAATTACTTGGATTATATCTTAATAACATAATAATGTCATGGAAAAATCTTGACCAAATTACTACTAAGAGTATAACTATTGCATTCTACTTCTTTCGAGAGCTAGAATTAAAGCTATCATTCCAAGTCTTTATATGTCTACAAGTCTCAAGAAAAATACCTAAGAATATTCTTCCTTACTCTGTACAGATCACAACTCTATGTCTAAAGTGCTACGAGTATTCGCTCAAGTACTCGCTTGTATCATTCGATTACGATCCAACTCATTTAACCTTTTTGGAATTAAATTATGTGTAAGGATATACGATGCATTCATCTATGCCTAGAGCTTGCATGCTTATATTTAGAATAATCCAAATTGAATAAAATAGTAGATCTATTCAAAATATCACCATGATCATAAAATATATCAAGATAGATCCGGTAATTCCATCCCAAATTAAATTAGCATATAGGTTGGGATTTAAAATAAAAAATTAGAATAACATTCAACATCATCATTAACAGTTCAGAAATCACATAAATTAATTAATAGAATAAAGGTAGAATTGCAGGAAGCTTTCGCCACTCCAGGTTTCACTTCGACGTTGCTGAATTGTGCAGGACCCAATGATGATTGCTCGTCCCTTTCCTTGCATCTCTTTTCTCTTCGTAAGCTGCTATAGTAATGACCCGATAGTTAAGGGTGTTGGAAAGTATATTCCCGAGACTCTGTTTCCATAAATTGGACTAGTAAATATTTTTAATAAATATTTGTGAAGTTAGTTGTGTAGTTAATTAGGTTTCGGTTAAGCGAATTTACTTGAATTAAAAGTAATTAGGTATAAGGACTAAATCACATTTGTGTTTAAATTTGAATTATAGATTAAAAATTAATTAAAGGGCCAATGTAGTAATTATACCTATATATTTGTATAGTGGACGACATATGTTATAAATATATGTTATAACATTAAGAAATTTTAATTATTAAGTTAAATGTATATATGTATTATATAATAATTAGTATAATAAAATGAAATAGAAAAGAAAAGGAAATTAAAAGACAGTGGCATGCAGAATTAAAGTAAAAAGAAGAAAAGAAAGAAGAAGTCACGCACGACCTAGGGTTGACAAGCTTTTCAAGTTCAATTGGTTAGTCAATTTGGTCATTTTTCTTATGATTTTTATGTTTTTGGAATCTCGGTACCTAAGGCTACCCGACCCATGTTGTAATTTTAACATTGATTAAGATTTTAAATGTTGTAAATGTTAAATAGTTTTAGTATTAGGGATTAAATTGATAGATTTTAAACTAGAAATGGAAAAGGATTAAATTGTAGAACAAATTGTAAATTTTGAGTAATAGGGACTAAATTGTGAAAAATTTGAAATTTAGGGGTTTAATTGAAAATAAAGATTTAAATTTAGTTTAAAGTAAAATTTGAATAAAAATATAGAATTAATTCTAAAGAATAAAAATTAGTCTCGGTTTAGGGACTAAATTGGAATTTAGGCAAATATTGAGTAAAAATTGAAATATTCAATTTGAAATTGAATTTTGTTGTATTGATGAATTTAATTGTTTTAATTCCGTAGCTAACATCGTACCGGAATACTCGACTAAAAATGGGAAGGATAAAATCGACATTGAATAGCTCGAATCCACGGTTTGTATTTCTATAATTCGAACCTAGTTGTTAATTGTTAAAATTCGATTTAATGTATTTGGTAAGTGTTGAGGTGAGTATTTGACATTTTGATAATTGATTGAAATGGATTGAATTGGTATATACATTATGAATGTATTCATTATTGAATTGAAATGAATATATGTGCTTATGTGAAAGTTGGTTCTTGGTTATTATAGATTGAATTTAATTCATGTGTATATATGATTATATGAAAACTTGATATTGGGCATTGGTTGTATTTGAAATGTGAAATTAAACCCTATTAACTGTATCGGGCTAAGTCGGACATAGATGGCATGCCATAGGATAGGAAAATTTTAGGGATTTCTTCGACTTCGAGTCGATGAGGCATTGGGTGCCAATTTACTTCGATTTAATCGAGGAGACACTGGGTGTCAATATATATAGCGTTGGGCACAATTACTACTTTGGATTTTATTTGTTGAGGCATTGGGTGTCAAACTGGTATGTTGGTTGGATTTGTATATCAGTTCGAGTCTGAGTCATGTTAATAGGGGTAATTAAATAAAACGGTTCTATGATTGATATTGGATGATATTGTATGAAAATTGAAAATGGGATAGTGATTTGTAACAAGAAAATGAGATATGTTGTGACTAAATGAAATATACGAGTTATGTACTCAAAAATTGGATATGGAATGGATAATGCCATTTTATAAATGAAATATGAATCAAATTGTGAAAAGTTATTTATATAGCGGATGATGAGAATTGAGTATGGTATGAAATGATGTATTCATGAATTGAGTATTGAATAACTAATGCCATTGTATAAATAAATGTGGTTTGATATGTGAATAGATATTTATATAGGAATTGTGTGAATTGGGACATTGTTAAACAAATGAAAGAAGATAGCATGTATAAATTAACATAGTATGAAATGATATACTAATATGTACAAATTCAAAAGGTTGGCATATGATAGTTGTGATCTTAGACAATAATATGTGTTTAAAATTCAATTGTGCATTTTATATTATCTTGTCTTTAAATGTTCGGATTATAGAAATATCACTGAGTTTTAATCAGTGTACGGTTTTGTTTTCCATGCGCAGGTTAGGTACTCCTCTTTGATCACCAATTCAGCATCCAGAAATGAACCCGATCTCAAATGTGGTGATGTTAACTTTTGTAATGGCATGTACCTAGGATATGTTTGAGTCTTAATGAATTTGGTATATGTTATGTATTTGAACTTGAGTATAATGTTGTTTGGTATGTATATAAACACATGTGTCTTTGGAGCCTTAATTTGGGCATGTTGTTTTGAACCAAAATAGGTTAGATGTTTGTGAATTTTAGTTGATGTTTAGGTGGTTATGAACTAGGGAAAAATGGAGTGATTTTAGTATGTTTATGATTTGGTTTGGAATGATGCTTTGACAATATGATTTGATGATAAAAATGTGGTACCAATGAGGGTACATTGGTTAGGCACTTAGGATGGTTGTTTTGGCATGTTTTGAGGGTGTTTGATATTGTTTTGGATAGGTTAAACGAATGGTTTTTGAGTTGCTTAATGCCTAAGCAAGTAGGAAATTATAAACTTGTGTTTTAAGGTACATTTTAGGTCCACACGGCCAGGCACATGAGCGTGTAACTTGGCCGTGTGAGACACACGGCTTGCACATGGGCATGTGAGGCTATTTCAAAGGGTACACGGCCTAGTACACGGGCGTGTGTCTTGGCCATGTGACCTAATGACCTAAGTCAGTGAGTTACACGGGCACAGACACAGGCTGGGACATGGTCATGTGTCCCTACTTCGAATGCCCATACGACCAGTCAGACGGGAGTGTGACTTGGCTTGTGACTCACACGGCCTGGCCACACGGCCGTCTGAACCCTGCAGTTAAAATTCTTCTAAATTTTTTCTAAAATTTTTAAATGTTCCCAATTTAGTCCCAAATCATTTCTAAAGTGATTTTAAGCCCTCAAAGGCTTTATTGATGGACTCTATGCATGTTAATGATGAGTTATATTATGATTTTTTAAAAATGTTTGGAAATGAATGATTTAGTTTATGATTACTCGGTAATGCTTTGAAGCCCTATTTTAGCGATGGATACGGGTTAGGGCTGTTACAGCTACCTTTTCTCAAGACTTTTTTTCACGAGTTTTTCTAGAGAGAAAACTTCTCTCCAAATCCCCTTCCAAAATTCTCTCCCTTTCTTTCTTTTCTCTTTCCTCTTTTATAGGATAGGTCTATTTCTCTCAGCACACACTTTTCTCCCTCCCTTTCAGGTGGATATATCTGGTACACGTCCAGCTAGCTGAGAGTGATAAGGATTGAGTGCTGCATTAGCATTTTCATGGAATTGCCATGGAATTTGTGCTGGCAATCCATCCAACCATTTGCCATTGCAATATTTCACTTCCTTTATTATCTTCTTCCTTTTTCCCCTTTTCTTTATCCTTCCTACACTTGTTGTCTACAACAACCGGTTCCCTCCTCCCCAACAGTAAAAGTAACATGAAATGACATTTAAGACATAATCCAAGGGTTATTATGCAATTTTCTAAAAATAACCTAAAAATGAAAATATATCTACTTAAGTACATGCATTTAATCAATCTTAGATGTTCGAAATATAACTCTTTTCAAGAGTTATCACACCCCCAAACCTGAGTTCTTGCTTGTCCTCAAGCAGAATATGTATGAATGCATGAATGCATGAACGCATGAATTGGCCATAGCTACACAATTGCCTTTTGTACTTCTAAACTAAACGAAACATATTTTATACCTCCATTCTCAACAGTCTTCTGTAAAAAAAAATTGGTTCAAATTTTATAGGTTTGTTTAACATACAAAGTGCATAAAATGTTACCTAAAAGTACAAGTTCCTAAATATTCATGCAATTTTGACTATAGCAAGCACCTCCTAATGTACTTAGTTTATCTTTCCACTAAACTCATTTTTCTTCTCATACTTATTCTATTATTGCAATATATAAAATTTTCTCTAGGGAATTCATCTTGTCACATGATTTCTTTGCTTGACAATCTCAATGGAGCATACACTAGATTTCTAGGTATTACATCACACCACAATTTGAATTTATTCACTCATGAAGCTAAGGCTCTTGACTAAAAAGATGGATGGAGCAAACAACTACCCCCTTTGCTACTCAAGGTACTATTATAGCGGAGTGCCCCTAAACTATTTTTTTACTCACTCGTATTTAATCTTTCTCTTCTGATCAATAATACAATAGAGAAAACATGGTATTACTGGTCTACTCAACAATTTCAAATATTGGAGTTCTTTATAATGTCTTTTTAAATTTTACTTTATTAATTCATTTACCCTCAGCTTTGTCGTGGTATTTATTATTACACAATGCTAATTTACTAATCTTATTTTCAAGACTTCTAAGTGTATTAAAACAAACCTAGTATAGATTGCGATTATACTCAGGTTATTCTTCTTTTAAGCATCAATTTTCACACGACTATCCTAAGCTAATCATACCTAATCAACTATCACAATTTTCACAGTTTGAAGAGTTATTATCCTCATCAAACATCGTAGATAACAATATATTTTTTATGGTCTAATAGTCATTTAACATTTGCATGTCTTAGCAAAATGAGTGACAAAATGATCTAATGTTCAAACAAAATATCTCATGCATACAATATGTGTTGCACACCCCAAGCCTAAGGGATGCGTTGTCCCTAATGAATGATCAGACACAAAATTTCATTTATGCAAAAACAAATAGATATGTAGAAAATGCAATGAAAACAAGTATGAATACATGAAAAACACATGTAAAAATGAAAAAAAAATATGCAAATGAAAAGTAAAAACAAAAGCTTGGAAAGGATTTGTGTTACTTTAATTGGATCGGGTGGATTTCCTAGCAGCATGCTTGTAACACTGCTTTTGTTTGAGTAGATTGATTGGCACTTCATCTTCATCATCATCTGATTTCATGAGATCATCAATCAGTTGATTAATTTCATGATCTTGCTCTGATATGGGTGCACATGTTTGATGTGCAGTACCATGTTCTTGTGGTGCAGAAGTTTGGTTCATGTTATCTCCTTCCTTATTTGAGTCAATGTTCACCGATTCTATTTTCTCTTCCTCCCCTCTGATTCTTTGTTCTTCTTTTCTGCAGTGGCTTGATGTGTGCTAGTGTTCGTCACAGCAGCTTCAACTTCATCCTCATATTCATCCTTTAGATCTGATAACAACTCTTTGGGAAAACTAGGGAGTGCAGGCATGGGTCTAGTAAAGTTTTTCTGAAGAGATTTCTTGATGGCATTATCCGTTCTTCTGACATAGCCCCAAAATAAAACTATTTCTTCTTGAGCCCCTCTGAAATCAGTAGTTGTCCTTAGTTGTTGCTTCTTCATCAAAAGAAATTGTTGTTTCGACATCTCAAGAGCACCTAGCATTTGCTATTTGAAATCATTGTGAGATGTGGATGGAGTGGCATGGGTACTAGTTGGTGGAGAAGAGGTTGATGTAGAGCCAGGATGCCGTGGCACTTCTTCCCCTGAAAATCTCATGGCAGACTATTTGGTGATGCCTCATTTGTTAGGGATTTTGTCCTCATTTTCTTTGATAGGGACATTGGTCCGTTGACAAAGTGCAGTAATAAGAGATGGAAAATTCAGGGAGCCGACATTATTTTATGCTCAATGATAAACTTTTCTACAAATATTTTCCCAACATTTATCTTTCTTCTAGTCATAATAGAGTGCAGTAACAACATGCGTTCCTTTGAAATAGTAGAGTCATAAGTTGAAGGGCTAATGCGAGATTTAAGAAAAAGTACCATGCCCTACACTGAGGCTTCAAACAAACACAATAATGTGTAACAAACCTTACCCGAGACCGTCGCTGGAGTTGAGCATGGGGCGTTACTTGACTTAACTTATTAGTTCGGGGCATAAAAATTTGCTTTTAAAATTTATTTCACTGTTCACCATAATGTTGTGTACCTGCGCAGCAGTCACTAATTTAACTATAACCTGAGTTACAAAACTAAAAATTTAAATCTGTAAATTTTCCTTGAAACTAGACTCATATATTATCTAGCCATAAAATTTTCATAATTTTTGGTTTAGCCAATTAGTACATTTTATTCATTAAATTCTCCCCTGTTTCACTACCTGACAGGTCTGACCTTTATAAACTAAAAATTAAATTTTCTCATCGTATGATTTTTATATGGTGTTCTGACCTGTTTCTATAGAAAATAAACTCACTAAGGAATCTATACATATAAATTATTACTCATAATTATTTTTGTAAAATTTTTAATGATTTTCTAAAGTCAGACCAAGGGACTCCAAAAACCATTCTCACCTTGTCTAACCAAAATTCAAATATCTCAGAATATAAAATTTCTTTACCAACACTGTTATTTTTATATGAAAATAGACTAGATAAGCTTTAATTATATATATCATTCACTCTCCAATTCATTTTATACTATCCTTGGTGATTTTTCAAAGTCACGTCACTGCTGCTGTCTGAAAACTGTTTCATTGCAAATTTTTACTATGTCATAATTTCTAGGTATAAACTATCACCTAGGCATTCATAATACCAAACATATTCTTACTTAGCCATTTTAATAGCTAAACATTATCACATTTTTACACATTATCCTTTAGCAATATCACAAGGACATACATTCAAAATGACTAAGTCCCTATAAATGCCATAGCTCAATCATTGATCATTATAAAATACAGTTGTTGTTGTTGATAGTGTGAGCACTCTCCGACGTCTTTAAGATCCCCGAATTAGCTTTGCAATACTATAAAAGAAGGAAAATAAAAGAAGTAAGCATAAAACTTAGTAAGTTTACAAGCAAATAAATAACAACATTTAACACAAATAAATATACTCTAGTGTCATGATCTCTAATTTCCTCTTTACTTAATCTCTTACTTGTTCACTTACTTATTTACTTAGATAACTCATGATTATAACTTACTCTTCTCTTGCTAAAATGTTTGTTCTCAATTGATAACATAATATGTTATTCACTCTTATAACTCACTTGAACCTGCTATTTATGCTTTTACCTCAAGTTTCATGGAACATAATTTGTTTACTAGCCCGTCGAGCCACATTGGAATAATAATAATACTTGGGTCTCTTTCTGATAATAACATGCCAAAGCCATGTCCCAGTCATGGTCTTACATGGGATGTTTTCTGTACTAGCAATTTCATATCCCAGATATGGTCTTACATGGGAGTTCTCATATCGGTGCCCATGCCATGTCCCAGACATGGTCTTACGGGGGACCTCTCATCTCGGTGCCAATGCCATGTCCCAGACTTGGTCTTACATGGGATGTTTTCTATACTGCCAATGCCATATTCCATATATGGTCTTACATGGGAGTTCTCATATCAGTGCCCATGCCATGTCCCATACATGGTCTTACGGGGGACCTCTCATCTCAGTGACAATGCCATGTCCCAGACATGGTCTTGCATGGGACCTCTTTACCCAAATGTCATGGCATTTGTATCTGATACATTCCTTATGTTTCAATGGGACTTTTTAACATTGATTCTCTGTCATCTCATATTTGAGTCAACATTAAATAAATTCATGAAATAAATATATAATTCCTGGAAAATAACAACATTAATAATAATTATTAAAATATTACATTTATTTACTGTAAACTTACCTCAGAACAAAATATGGCCAAATCTATCAACTTAGTCTTCAACCTTTTTCTTTCCTCGGTCTAACCCCGGTTTATTTAATACTCAGATTTATCAAAACAACCCTCGTCTCTAACTTAGGCAAAATTATAATTTTGCCCCTAAACTTTTACATATTTACACTTTTCCCCAAAGCTCAGAAATTAAACTTCATCCCATATTCTTATGTTTTATAACATGCTGAACATTTTTCCCTTCTATGGTAACATCAAATTCCCATTCTAACACTTACTTATGAACATTAGGTATTTTTACCAATTATGTCATTTTACTCGTTTTCACTTAAAATCGCTTAGCAAAAGTTGTTTAACATAATTTCAAGCTTCATATTCTACCATAAAACATCAAAATAAACACATTTCACCTATGGGCATTTTTCCAAACATGAACCCTAAGTCAAATTATTGCTAGAATAAGCTAAATCAAGTTACCGGGGCTTCAAAAACATCAAGAACATTAAAATCGGGGCTTAGAATCACTTACTATGGAGCTTGGAAGCTTGAAAACCCTAACTATTGCTTCTCCCTTGCTAATTTTGGCCAAATGAAGAAGATGAGCACAAATTGCCATCTTTTTCCCTTTTAATTCATTTTAATTACCAAATTACCAAAATACCCCTAACTTCAAAATTTCCTAATTCACTTATCTCATGTCAATTTTTGTCCGTAACTTAAAAAATGGTATAATTACCATATAAAGACCTCCAATTTTAACAATTGGACACCTATAACATGTAGAACTCAAGTTTTGCACTTTTTACAATTTAGTCCTTTTGACTAAATTGAGGGTTCAAACGTCGAAATTTTTGAACGAAATTTTCAAAAAATCATTCCGTGAAATTGTAGGCCATAAAAATATAGTGAAAATAAATTTTTTCTCATCGAATTTGTAGTTCCGAAACCACTGTTCTGAGTAGGGCCAAAATCAGTATGTTACATTTCTCCCCCCTTTAGGGATTTTCATCCCCGAAAATCTTACCTGTGAAGAGATTTGGGTAATGTTTTCGCATAGCCTCTTTGGGCTCGCATGTAGCCTCATCAACCCCAAGCCTATTCCATAACACTTTCACAAATGCAATACTCTTGTTCCTTAGTTGCTTAATCTCTCTATCTAGAATTTTTATCGGTTCTTCAACATAAGTCATGTCTGGCTGAATCTCAACCTCTGTTGGTGAGATCACATGTGACGGATGAGAACGGTAACAATGTAACATAGGCACATGGAATACATTATTAATCTTCTCTAACTCAGTTGGCAAAGCTAACCGATATGCTAAGGGCCCAATTCTTTCAGTCACCTCGAACGATCCAATGAAACGTGGACTTAGTTTGCCTTTCTTGCCAAATCTAAAATTTTTTTTCCACGGGGATACTTTCAAAAACACTTTTTCACCAACTTGATACTCGATCTCTTTTCTTTTTAAATCTCCATAAGACTTCTGTCTGTCTGAAGCTACTTTTAAACAATCTCTGATAACTTTTACGTTCTCTTCCGTTTCATTGACTAAATCAATCCCGTAAATCTGATTTTCGTTAAGCTCTGTCCAACACAAAGGCATACAACACTTCCATCCATACAAAGCTTTATAAGGAGCCATCTTTAAACTTGACTGATAACTATTATTATAGGCAAACTCTACCAACAGCAAATATTTCTCCCAACTGCCTTGAAATTCTAAAACACAACATCTGAGAATATCTTCAAGTAGCTCAATAACTCTCTCTGAATGACCATATGTCTGAGGAAGGAAAGTTGTACTGAAGTTCAACTTTGTACCCAAAGCTTCTTGAAATTTCCTCCAAAACCGCGAAGTAAATCTTGGATCTCTGTCTGAGATAATCGATAACGGTACCCCATGTAGTCTGACTATCTCTGAAACAAACAATTCAGCCAACTTGTTAAGTGAATAATCCATACGAACCGGGATAAAATGAGCTAACTTCTTTAACTTGTCAATCACAACCCATATTGCATCTTTCTTTTTCGGCGTCAACGACAACCCTGCTACAAAATCCATGGTAACTCAGTCCCATTTCCACTCAGGAAATAACACAGGCTGCAATAAACCTGAAGGTGCTTGATGTTCAGCCTTTACCTATTGACAGATCAAGCATCTAGAAACAAATTCTAAAATATATCTTTTCATTCCTGCCCACCAGTACATTTTCTTTAAATCATTATACATCTTTGTACTACCAGGATGAATAGACAGAGAACAGACTCTACACCCGACTCGCATTGAGCTCTTTTAGCTTGCAACTCACTGTCATCTTTCTGAGCTTCATAGATTTCTTCGAGAAACATCGGTTTAGCCATCAACTCAGCTAAAATGGAACCATAATTAGATAAAGCCAAACTGGCATTCAAAGCTCTCAATTCAAATAAAGATTTTCTATTCAAGGCATTAGCAACAACATTTGCCTTACCCGGGTGGTAATCGATCACTAACTCATAATCTTTAATCAACTCTAGCCATCTTCTTTGCCTCAAGTTCAAATCTTTCTGAGTCATCAAGTACTTCAAGCTTCTATTGTCAGTAAATATTCGGCACTTCTCACCGTACAAGTAATGTCTCCAGATCTTTAACGCAAATACAATGGCAGCCAGCTCTATGTCGTGCGTCGAATAGTTTTTCTCATGTGGCTTTAACTGTCTGGAAGCATATGCGATGACTTTATCTTCTTGCATAAGTACACAACCCAATCCGTTCAAGGATGCATCACTGTAAATCACAAATTGTTTACCCGGTTCTGGTTGTACTAAAACAGGAGCTTCAGTCAATAATGCCTTTAACTTTTGAAAACTCTGCTGACACTTTTCAGTTCATTCAAACTTGACATCTTTCTGCAACAACCTTTTCAACAGGGTAGCTATCATGGAAAATCCCTTTACAAATCGTCTGTAATAACCAGCTAATCCAAGAAAGCTTCTAACCTATGATACATTTTAAGGAGGCTTCCAATTAACAATTATTGAAATTTTACTCGGATAAACTTTAATACCATCACCTGAGACAATGTGTCCAAGGAATCCAACTTCCTGAAGCCAGAACTCAATTTTACTAAACTTGGCATAAAGCTTATTATCTCTTAAAATCTGTAAAATGATTCTCAAATGCTTGGCATGTTCAATCTCATCACGAGAATAAATCAAAATATCATCAATGAACACAACTACAAATTTATCCAAGTAAGGTCTAAAAATTTGGATCATTAAGTCCATGAAAACAGCATGAGAATTAGTCAAGCCAAATGGCATCACAAGAAACTCATAGTCACCATACCTAGTTCGGAAAGTAGTCTTCGGAACATCTGACTCTTTAACCCTCAACTGATAATAACCAGATCTTAAATCTATCTTGGAAAACACAGTAGCTCCCTTCAATTGGTCAAATAGATCATCAATTTTAGGCAGTGGATATTTGTTCGTTATAGTTACTTTGTTAAGTTGTCGTTAATCTATGCATAATCTCATCGAACCGTCTTTCTTTTTCACAAAAAGCACTGGTGCACCCTACGAAGAACAACTAGGCCTTGCAAAACCTTTATCAATTAATTCCTACAACTGAGCTTTCAATTCTTTCAATTCCAACGGGGCCATTCTATAAGGAGCAATAGAAATAGGAGTTGTACCTAGAATCAACTCAATACCAAATTCAACTTTCTCTAATAGGAGGCAAACTTGGCAATTCTTCTGGAAACACATCTAAATACTCACGTACCACTAGTACTGATTCAATTTTCAACTCTGGATATCTAGTGTTCAATACAAAAGCAAGATAATCTTCACACCATTTTCTCAAACATTTCTAAGCAGACATAACAGAAATCATAGCAAGAGAACCATCTGACTCATCTGAATAAACCCGGATAATATCACCATTTTCACATTTCAACTCAATGTATTTCTTTCCGCAATTCACTATCACATCATGGGCAGCCAACCAATCCATACCAAGAATCACATCAAACACATCAAATTGCAATAGCATGAGATCGGCCGGAAAACAATGACCTCTAATCATTAAAGGGCAACTCTTACATACTTTGTCTACTAACACATACTGGCCTAATGGATTTGATACTTTAATTACAAATTTAGTATATTCTATAGGCATGTTCATACAAGGCATCAATCTCATATAAACATAGGAATGGGTTGAACCCGAATCAATCAAAGCAATAACATTAGTATCATAGAGAGAAAATGTACCCGTAATCACATTAGGGGAGGATGCCTCTTCACGAGCACGGATAGCGTATGTCCTTGCAGGTGCTCTAACATCTGGTATAGCAACTGAGTCTCTGGACATACCCCTGTTACTTGTTCCAACTCCCAAATTCCTCTGTGGCCTGCCTCTAGTAGAAGCATTTCCCAATCTCGCACTTGGTATTACTTCTCTTTTAGCTATTTCGGGATAATCCCGAATATAGTGATCTGGTGCACCACATCTAAAGCAAGCATTTTCATTTCCTCTACACTCTCCAGGATGACATCTACCGCATTGGGCACATTCTGGCCTAGGTGGTCGAGTACTACCTGTACTTGCTACTGTAGTAGTTTGAGCTCTTAGACCCTCAAATCTTCTACCTCTATTTCGGCTAGAATACCTGGCTAAAAAATTAGATCCTCCAGAGAACTCTCTAGGCCTCTTGGATGTAGACTGAAATGATCTGCTCATTTGTCTTTGCTTCGTATCTTGCACTTCAATTTCAACTTTGCCCTTCTCCTTTTCTTTTAACAAATCTTTTGCCTTATAGGCTCTTTCAACCAGAACAACAAACTCTTTGATTTCTAAAACACCCACCGACAGTCGGATATCATCATTGAGTCCTTATTCAAATTTCTTGCACATATTGGCTTCAGTGGACATAAATTCCCGAGCATATTTACTAAGTCTGATAAATTCACATTCATACACGGTCATAGTCATCTTACCTTGTTTTAACTTAAGAAACTCTTTTCTTTTTTTGATCTATAAACCTTTAACTGATATTCTTTTTATGGAACTCCTTTTGAAAGAAATCCCAAGTAATTCTCTCACTCGG
The DNA here is from genome assembly GCF_025698545.1 of Gossypium raimondii. NCBI lineage: Eukaryota > Viridiplantae > Streptophyta > Magnoliopsida > Malvales > Malvaceae > Gossypium > Gossypium raimondii. Next base: position 18,882,303 of record NC_068572.1, on the reverse strand, counting down.
TACCACTAACACAAGAGTCTTCCACCAATGATAGGCCGAATCTCTAAGAAGTGAGACAACACACTTCAGGCATTCTTCAGGTGTACAGGATAATTCATCAAAAACTCTGATAGTATTCTTGACCCAAAATTCAACTTTCTCTGCATCATGATCTTTAGTAGCCCGAAACTCTTCAGCCCCTTGTTTTCTGATCTTATCAACTGGTGGTCTTTCTCTTATAATTATACCTGCGGCTGGGGAAGCTATATGGGAAACCTAAGAATGATGAGGGGGTGGAGGTCTAACAGCCGGATTCGTGTGAACAAACTCGGAAAACTAATCATTCATAGCTTGGAAAAAGGCTTCTCGAGCCCCTCCTCCCTTACTAACTAATATTGGCCTTTCACTACTATCAGGTGGCACCGTCACTTCTGCGGGAGCAGGCACATTACTCTCTACATCATCTGTGCCAGCTCGTTCGGGATCCATAACTATAAAAGAAAACATTTTAAAATCGTCAGCAGTCGTCACACTATCAAAATATAAGTATGGCATGTATAGCTAGACTCTTATTCACACTAAATGTTCCGAGAACCGACAAAACCTGCTCTGATACCAAAAAATATAACACGCCTTACCCGAGACCATTACCGGAGTTGAGCATGGGGCGTTACTTGACTTAACTTATTAGTTCGGGGCATAAAAATTTGCTTTTAAAATTTATTTCTCTGTTCACCATAATGCTGTGCACCTACACAGCAGTCACAAATTTAACTATAACTCGAGTTACAAAACTCAAAATTTAGATCCATAAATTTTCCCTAAAACTAAACTTATATATTATCTTACCATAAAATTTTCATAATTTTTGGTTTAGCTAATTAGTACAGTTTATTCATTAAATTTTCCCCTGTTTCACTGCCTGACAGTTCTGCCATTTATTCACTAAAAATAATTTTTCTCATCGTATGATTTTCATATGGTGTTCTCACTTGTTTATATAGAAAATAAACACACTAATGAATCTATACATATAAATTATAACTCATAATTATTTTTGTACAATTTTTAATCATTTTCTAAAGTCAGAACAGGGGACTCCAAAAACCATTCTCACCCTGTCTAACCAAAATTCAAATATCTCAGAATATGAAATTTCTTTACCCACATCGTTATTTTTATATGAAAATAGACTTGATAAGCTTTAATTATAAATATCATTCACTCTCTAATTCATTTTATACTATCATTGGTGATTTTTCAAAGTCACGTCACTGCTGCTAGTCGAAAACTGTTTCATTGCAAATTTTTACTATTTCATAATTTCTAGGTATAAACTATCACCTAGGCATTCATAATACCAAAAATATTCTTACTTAGCCATTTTAATAGCTAAAAATTATCACATATTTACATATCATCCTTTAGCAATATCATAAGGACATACATTCAAAATGACTAAGTCCCTATACATGCCATAGCTCAAACATTGATCATCATAAAATACCGAGTTGTTGTTGTTGATAGTGTGAGCACTCTCCGACGTCTTTAAGGTCCCCGAATTAGCTTTGCAATACTATAAAAGAAGGAAAATAAAATAAGTAAGCATAAAGCTTAGTAAGTTTACAAGAAACTAAATAACAACATTTAACACAAATAAATATACTCAAGTGTCATGATCTCTAATTTTCTCTTTGCTTAATCCCGTACTCGTTCACTTACTTGTTTACTTAGATAACTCATGATTATAACTTACTCTTCTCTTACTAAAATGTTGGTTCTCAATTGATAACATAATATGTTCTTAACTCTTATAACTCACCTTAATTTATTATTTATGCTTTTACCTGAATTTTCATGGAACATAATTTGTTTACTAGCCTGTCGAGCTACATTGGAATAATAATAATACTTGGGTCTCTTTCTGATAATAACATGCCAAAGTCATGTCCCAGTCATGGTCTTACATGGGATGTTTTCTATACTACCAATTCCATATCCCAGATATGGTCTTACATGGGAGTTCTCATATCGGTGTCCATGCAATGTCGCAGACATGGTCTTACGGGGGACCTCTCATCTCGGTGCCAATGCCATGTCCCAGACATGGTCTTACATGGGATGTTTTCTGTACTGCCAATGTCATATCCCATATATGGTCTTACATGGGAGTTCTTATATCAGTGCCCATGCCATGTCCCATACATGGTCTTACGGGGGACCTCTCATCTCGGTGACAATGCCATGTCCCAGACATGGTCTTGCATTGGACCTCTTTACCCAAATGTCATGACATTTGTATCTGATACATTCCTTATGTTTCAACGGGACTTTTTAACACTGATTCTCTGTCATTTCATATTTGAGTCAACATTAAATAAATTCATGAAATAAATATATAATTGCTCGAAAATAACAACATTAATAATAATTATTAAAATATTACATTTATTTACCGTAAACTTACCTTAGAACAAAATATGGCCAAATCTATCAACTTAGTCTTCAACCTTTTTCTTTCCTCGGTCTAACCCCGGATTTTGTTCTTCTTGATCTATAATAGCAAATTTAGTTTATTGAATACTCAGATTTATCAAAACAACCCTCGTCTCTAACTTAGGCAAAATTATAATTTTGCCCCTAAACTTTTACATATTTACACTTTTCCCCAAAGCTCAGAAATTAAACTTCATCCCATATTCTTATGTTTTATAACATGCTGAACATTTTTCCCTTCTATGGTAACATCAAATTCCCATTCTAACACTTACTTATGAACATTAGGTATTTTTACCAATTATGTCATTTTACTCGTTTTCACTTAAAATCGCTTAGCAAAAGTTGTTTAACATAATTTCAAGCTTCATATTCTACCATAAAACATCAAAATAAACACATTTCACCTATGGGCATTTTTCCAAATATGAACCCTAGGTTAAATTATTGCTAGAATAAGCTAAATCAAGTTACCGGCGCTTCAAAAACATCAAGAACATTAAAAACGGGGCCTAGAATCACTTACTATGGAGCTTGGAAGCTTGAAAACCCTAAATATGGCTTCTCCCTTGCTAATTTCGGCCAAATGAAGATGATGAGCACAATTTGCCATCTTTTTCCCTTTTAATTCATTTTAATTACCAAATTACCAAAATGCCCCTAAATTAAAATTTTCCTAATTCACTTATCTCATGTCCATTTTTGTCCGTAACTTAACCAATAGTCTAATTACCATATAAAAACCTCCAATTTAAAATTTCATAACAATTGGACACCTCTAACATGTAGAACTCAACTTTTGCACTTTTTACAATTTAGTCCTTTTGACTAAATTAGGGTTCAAACGTCGAAATTTTTAAATGAAATTTACACAAAATCATTCTGTCAAATTTTAGGCCATAAAAATATAGTGAAAATAAATTTTTCCTCATCGGATATGTGGTCCCGAAACCACTGTTCTGACTAGGCCCAATTCAGTATGTTATACAATGGTGTAGCAGTCATTCCAAAAAATTGTCCATTTAGTTCTTTCCACACACAAATCCTGAAGAACTTGATTGAGTCCTTCTGTTATTCTCTTGAAAAATTGAGAATGTTCATCAAGGCCTTCAGGTAAACCATATTATGTGTCGATGGAGTATTCATCGGATAACATTGAAGCACCGCGTACATAGATGAAAGTATTATCTGGAGAGGTTAAATGGGCATAAAATTCCTTTACAAATTTCATGAGAATACCATTAGGATGAAGGAAAAATATTTGCCATCCATGTTTCTCTACCATAGAAGAAATTGCTTCAGTGTATCCCATAAAGGCTGTGTCTTGAAAAAGAAAGCCTTTTTCCATACAAAAGGGTCGCCTTGATGTGTTCTTGTTGTACTTTTCTTCAGTGGCTTTGCTGAAAAATGATCTTGGAGGCATAGAGGTTGATGGAGATGGCATATGTTGATCCATTTGAGAAGAAATAGTAACTGTAAAAAGAAAAAAGTTAAGACCTTTACAGTTATGGAGGAAAAACTGAAAATGTTGAAAAAGAAAAAAATAAAAATAACTTAGAGAAAGAAAATGAATGACTAGGGTAAAAATGAAAGGGAATATAGTAGTGACATGGGGGATAAGATTAGCCTGAAATTATGGCATGACACGATAAAGTAAAAATTAGGTGAGAAAAGAAAAATATATAAAAATTAAGCTAAAACTTTGCAAGTATGCTAAGTGGGTTAACTATTAAAAAGATTGGGCCAAAATATATCTGCAACAAAAGAAAGAAATAAAAATTAATTAAATTAAAGAAAGAAATCAAAAGCAAATTAATTAAATAAAACCAGGCAAAAGAAAACACTACGCAGTTCAAAGAACAATGGAATGTTTACCACGAAGTATGGGAGCTCCCCAATAATGCTTCGAATGTTGGCCATTGACTTTGAAATTAAAGCCAGTCTTGCCATCTTCTAGTTCTACAACTCCATGAGGGTAAACATGCACTATCTCGAATGGGTTAGACCAACGAGCCTTCAATTTGTTAGGAAACAATTTCAGCCTGGAATTGAACAACAACACTTGTTGTCTAGGTTCAAATTGCCGTGGCAAAATTTTCTTATCATGCCACCACTTTGTCTTTTCTTTGTATAGTTTGGAATTCCCATAAGCTTAAGCTCTGAATTCCTCTATCTTATTCAAATCTAGTAGTCAGTTATTGCCAAACCTTCATTACAAATCCTCAGTCAAAATGAGAACCTTCATCACTAATCAAAGCACGAGAAGTACCAAACCTGGTGAAAATATTCTTATGCAGGAACTTTAGTACCGATTTGGCATTATTCATATGGAGAGCGACAACTTTAACCCACTTGGAGAAATAATCTATAGCCACAAATATGTATATTGCCCCAAGATGGTGGAAATGGATCCATAAAGTCGATATCCCATACATCAAACAATTCAAATTCTAGAATATTTTGCAATGGCATTTCATACCTCTTTGATAAGCTCCAAGTTCGTTGACAATGATCACAAGCTTGGCAAAATTCATGAGAATCTTTAAACATGCTTGGCCAATAAAAGCCAGATTGGAAAACTTTTATAGTAGTCGCTTTCCCCTAAAATGTCCTCCATATGTTGTTGAATGATAGCAGTGTAAAATACTCTGAATCTCGTCATCTGGAACACACCTTTGAATTACTTGATCTGCACAATGTTTGAATAAAAACGACTCATCCCAATAATATTACTTGGCATCATGGAGAAATTTTCTTCATCTTTGATTATTGAGCCCAGGTGGTAGTAATCCACTTATAAAGAAATTGACGATATCGACATATAAAGATAAAGTCGTGGCAACTAGCAGTTGCTTATCTAGAAAATCCTCCTTAATGAGTTGAATATTGCCGTCTTCATTTCCTACTTAAAGTCTCGACAAGTGATTAGCCACTTGATTCTCTGTGCCTTTCCTATCTCGAACTTCTAGATTAAATTCATGTAGCAGTAATATCCATCGAATTAGTCTTGGCTTGGCGCCTTTCTTGGTCACCAAATAGTTAATCACAAAGTGATCCGTATAAACTGTAACTTTGGTGCCAACTAAATAGGATCTGAATTTGTCAAATGCAAATACCACAACAAATAGTTCCTTCTCAGTAGTGGTGTAGTTCAATTGCGTATCTGTCAGTGTCCAGCTTGCATAGTAGATGGCATGAAACACTTTATCCTTTATTTGCCCAAGCACTGCTCCTATAGCGCAATCACTAGCATCGCATATAAGTTCAAAAGGTAATGTCCAGTTCAGTGCTATGACAATCGCTGATGTTACTAGTTGCTTTTTAAATTCCTCAAATTCTTGCACACAAGGCTCATCAAACTTGAAAGCTCTATTATGTTCTAACAATGCACACAAGGGTTTGGATATCTTCAAAAAATCCTTAATAAATAGTCAATAAAATCCTGCATGGTCAAGGAAATATTGAATTCCTTTAACTGTAATGGGTGGCGGAAATTTCTCAATAACCTCAATCTTCGCTTTCTTTACGACAATCCCTTGTAGTGAAATTTTATGTCCTAGAACAGTGCCTTCACAAACCATGAAATGACATTTTTCACAATTCAGAACAAGGCTAGTCTTTTCACACTGACAAAGAACTAGCTCCGAGTTTTTTAAACAGCCTTCAAAAGTATCAGCAAACACCGAGAAGTCATCCATAAAAACTTCCAAAACTTTCTCCACCATGTCCGAAAATATTGCCATCATGCAACGTTGAAATGTTGCAGGGGCATTGCTCAATCTAAACGACATTCGTTTGAAAGCAAAGGTTCCATAAGTACATGTGAATGTAGTCTTTTCTTGGTGTGTAGGAGCTATGGAAATTTGGTTATACCTCCAAAAAGCAATAAAAGGCTTTTCTCGCTAGTCTATCTAACATTTGATTGATGAATGGAAAAGGAAAATAGTTCTTCCTGGTTTCTTTGTTGAGCTTTCGATAGTCCATGCAAACTCTCCATCTCGTGTAATGAGTTCATTATTATCATTGCTAACCACGGTAACACCCCCTTTATTGGGTAGACATTGAACAAGGCTCACCCATGAACTATTAGAAATATGATAGATTATTCCAGCATCAAGCCATTTGATAATCTTCTTTTTAATGTTTTCTTTAATAATGGGGTTCAGTCTTCTCTGGTGCTCAATAAAATTTCCATGGCAATCCTCTAGTAAAAGCTTATGAATGCTGATTGCCGGGCTAATTCCATTGATATCTGGGATTGTCCACCCCATCGCCTTCTTAGATCTCTTCAAAACTTCTAACAATTAAGCCTCTTGATCATATGTTAATTCTTCAGAGATAACTAATTACAACGTACTGTTATCTCCCAAGTAGGCATGCTTTAAATGTAATGGCAAAGGCTTCAACTCCAAAGTAGGAGGGTCCTCTATAGAAGGTCAATGAGGTTTAAAATAACTCTCTAATAAATTTAAAGATTCAAAACTTCTCTTTGCTCTATTTTCAAGTTTGCTTAGCCTTCATCACTTCACTAAGTTCTTCAATCAGTTCCTCTTAATTCAACTCAATTGAGTCTACTTCATCATCTGAATTGTTACAACAAAATTCTGCCATATCTTCTTTCACTAATGTGTTAATAATCCCAATGATGTGATAATCTTCATTTGTACCTACACACTTCAAGGCATCAAAAACATTAAAGGTTATCTATTGGTCAATAACTCTAATTATTAATTAACCTTTTTGTACATCAATTAATGTTCTACCTGTGACTAGAAAAGTTCTTCCAAGAATTATTGGTACCTCTTTATCAGCTTCACATTCTAGAATAATAAAATCTACAGAAAAATAAATTTGTCAACTATTACCAACACATCTTCAATTTTACCTTCCAGATGTGCATAAGAACGACCAGTTAGCTGCAGCGTGATAGTTGTAGGCCTCACCTTCCCAATTTCCTGAAAATAGACATAGGCATTAAATTTATGCTTGCACCTAAATCATGATAACTCTTGAAAGGAGTTATATTTCGAGCCTCTAGATTGGATTAATTGTTTGTAATTAAGTAAATATGTTTGCATTTTTAGATATTTTTAGGACATTACATAACAAATCTTAGATTGCTCTATACATGTTGTTATTTTTTAGTTCTACTATTGGGAAGAAAGGTGTTGTTTGTGATAGGAAAATGAAGGAAGTGAAATATTGCCATGACAAAATGTTGGTTAGATTGCCAACATGAATGCCATTACAATTCTAGGAAGATGACACAACACACTCAGTCCACGTCACTCTCAGCCAGCTGTACTTGTACCAGATTAATCACCTTAAAAAAGAGGAAGCAAAAGATGTATGCTGAGAGCGAGGGACTTACCCTATAAATAAGAAAAGAGAAAAAAAGGATCAGAGAGAGAAAATGAGAGGATAACAGTTTCTATCTCTCTACATTAGATTCTCGTGCATTCTCAGAAAAAGAGTTAAAAGGTAGAAGTTTACAAAGCAGAAGAATTACAAACGCAAGGAAAGGGAAAAGAAATCTACCTAAGTTTTGCATCAAATCTCATTATCAAAGTGAAAGCTAAAGTAGTGAAAGCTTCCTACAGTTCTGCCTTTATTTTCTGATTTGAATTTGTAATTCGTGAATTTAAATAATGACGTTGAATGCTTCTATTATGATTTCTAATGTTCAACCCATGAACTAATTTTCTTTGGGTTGGAATTCTTCTAGGTGAATTTTTATTAACTTTTAATGCCCATGGTTTGATTTTGATTTGTATATAGTTTCATTCGGTTTGTGATTATTTTTAATGCATGCATGCAAACTCTAGATATAGATGACTGTGTAGCATGTTATTAGATCTGGTTTAATTCTGAAAAGATAAATTAGATTGGTTTATAATCGGTTGATATAGGCAAGTTTTTGAAAGAATAGTTGTAGTACTCTAGACATAGAAGTTGCAACCTGTACAGGGAAAGGGAGAATAACCTAGATATCATTCTTGAGTCTGTAGACATACAAAAACTCATAATGATATCTCAAAGCCTGTGTTTCGAAAGAAGCAAATTGCAGTAATGATTCCCTAAGCAGTAGAATGGTCAAGATTTTGCCATGGCATTATTATGTTAAAGAAATAAACCCAAGGAATTCCAGCCTTTATCATTCAACAGTACAAACTCTATTCCACTTACTCTTTGCCACATTATTTTAATTGTCATAACATATTTCAGTCATAATTAATTTTCTTAATCTTTCATTATATCTCTTTAACAATTATTCACATGTGATTTTTGCTCAGTTCAATTAGTGAATTTCATAGTAATAGCATAACTAATTATCTTAGTCAATTCTGATCCCTGTGGAGATGATATTCACTCATCACATTATTACTTTATTCAACATGTATACTTGCACATTTGCATTACACATTCACATGCGAAAAATCACATAATGTCTTGCCTACATAATGATTTCAAATTGAGCAAGGAATAGTAAAACTCCCTGGGTCCTTCAATTTCAGTGGCAGTTTGTTCATAAACATTAATGTGCACCCTTTAGTGAGAGCAATAGTTTCAAATTCCTCTAGTCTGTGCTTATTTGACAATATGTTCTCCATGAACTTTACGTAATTGGGAATTTGCTCCTATGCTTCCACCAGTAGTATATTGATATGAAGTTTCTTCTAGACATCCAAGAATTTTGTGAATTGAAAATCTTGCTTAGATTTTTGAAATTGCTGAGGAAAAGGTGGCGATGGCCTTCCTTCAACTTGTTGAGGTTGTTTTGCCACGGCATTCTTATTGGCAACACGACCTGATTCTGCTTCAACATTTTTTGTTTGCCCTTATCAATTGTAGATTGCTCCACTAATAGTTCTAAATTCACCTTATGTGTGAAATCTGAGTTATATTTTTCAACAGCGGTATTAATAAAAACTCCAGGTAGCTCAGTACCACTTCTGAGTGTAATGGCCTTCTGAGTGTAATGGCCTTGCAATGTTCTTTCCCTTGAGGTCTTGAATTTTCAGTATCACTCGACAATGCTCCTTGTTGTCTTAAGCTTAATGCACTGGCAATTTGCCCCACTTGGTTTTCTAAAGCCCTTAAAGATGCAACTTGACTCTGTATTACAACATCGTTCTTGGCTATGTATTCCTTCAATAGAGCTTCCATAGATGAAGATGATGATGAACTTTGCTAAACATTTTTTCGTGGCAGAGGTTGATTGTATCTAGGTGGTACACTTGTGACATTCTATTGAACACCATTATTGGAATTTCCCACTCCTTGATTACTCCAACTAAAATTAGGATGTTGTTTCCATCCTAGATTGTATGTATGGGAATATGGGTTATTATTTCGATTGAAATTTCCCATGTAACATATTGAAGCTGGGTTTGATGGGCATTCATAAAAAAACATGATCTTTCCCATAATAAACACATATTGATTCTGTTACTTTCATTTCCTGCATTACAGCTGGTCTCTTCAATGTTTTAATCATATTAGTTAGGGATGATACCTAAGCAGTTAATAAAGTGATTGCATCAAGCTCCATAGCTCCAGAAACTCTTCTGCCAGTACCCACTCTTGTAGTTGGATACTGATAATCATTGTTAGCTATCCTTTCCAAAATCTCATATGCCCCATTATATGATTTATCTAGCAAAGTTCCATTGGCAGATGCATCAACTACCATTAGTGTATATGCACTCAGTCTATTATAAAACATTTCCATTTGTGTCCAATGTTAGAAACCATGCATCGGGCATTTTCTAATAAATTCCTTGAATCACTCCCAAGGTTCATATAATGTCTCATCTTCAGATAGCTGAAAAGATGTAATATTGTTCCTCAATTTTCCATTCATGATTGGAGGGTTGTATCGCAACAAAAACCTTTGACAAAGTTCATTCCAAGATGCCACCGTTCCTGATGGCAAAGCATTCAACCATGCTCTGGCATGATCTCGCAATGAGTAAGGAAATAGCTTGAGTCTCAGGGCATCTTCAGGAACATTCTAATGCCTAAATGAATCACAGATCTCTAAAAAGAGTCTTAAATGCAGCCACGGATCTTCTGTAGGTAATCCACTGAACTGTCCTACTATTTGTAGCATTTGAAACATCACTAGTTCAACTCAAAATGTTGAGCTTGAAAATATGGCCTAACAATCCCTGGCTTCAAATCATCCAAAATTGGCACTACATGTTCTCTAATGGGTTTATCTCTATCATATACTACACGAGGAATATCAACGTCCCTACCATTCAAATGTAATGGATCTTCTTTACCTAGATCATTTCCAATCCTTGCCATTTCTCACAATTCTTTTCTCCTTCTTATCAAAGTTTCACGATCAAAATAATACTCTTCGTTCTCAGCAATACCTCTACTTATAAACTAGCAACAAACCTGAAAAAGAATCAAAAGCAACTAAGTAAGCTCAAACAACAAAATTAAATAGATAATAACAAACCAAAGTTCACTAATTTTCCAATCCCCGACAACGGTGCCAAAAACTTGTTGTGTGTGAAATGTAATTCGAATGTGCAAGTATACACATCGAATCAAGTAATAAAGTGATAAGTGAGATCATCTCCACAGGGATCAGAATAGGTAAAAATATGGTTGAGTTATTACTATAAACACTAATTAGGCTTATGGCAAAGTAAATAGAATAATGATTTGAAGTGAAGTATTACTATATGAAATATAAAAATAAAATAATGAATAAAATGATGTGGCAATTCTACGAGAAAAATTTGAGAGGATTGATGTTGTTGAATGGGAAGGTTGGAATTACTTGGATTATATCTTAATAACATAATAATGTCATGGAAAAATCTTAACCAAATTACTGCTCAAAGTATAACTACTGCATTCTGTTTCTTTTGAGAGCTAGAATTAAAGCTACAATTTTAAGTCTTTGTATGTCTACAAGTCTCAAGAACAATACCTAACAATATTATTGCTTACCTATACAAATCACAACTCTATTTCTAGAGTGCTACGAGTATTGGCTCGAGTACTCGTCGTATCATTTGATCATGATCCAACTTATTTAACCTTTTTAGAATTAAATCAAGTTTAAAGATATCTAATGCATTCATCTATGCCTAGAGCTTGCATGCATATATTTAAAATAACCCAAACCGAATAAAATAGTAGATCTATTCAAAATATCACCATGATCATCAATAAATCAAGATAGATCCAGTAATTTCAACCCAAATGAAATTAGCTCATGGGTTGGGATTTAAAATCCAAAATTAGCTGGCTAAGAGTGACAAAAACTGAGTGTTGTGTTAGCATTTTCCTTAAATTGCCATGGCATTTGTGTCGGCAATCCATCTAACCTTTTGCCATGGAAATATTTCACTTCCTTCATTCTCTTCCTCATATTTCTTCTTTTCTTCATCCTTCCTGCACCTGCTGCATACAACGACCAATTCCCCTCTGCCCAACAGTAAAAGTAACATGAAATGACATTTAAGGCATAATTAAAGCGTTTCAAGGCTTTCAAGTGCCTTCTTCCCAACAGTAAGCTGGAAATCTTACTACAGACCACCTTTCGAGGCTCGAAAATCCACATATTAAGAAACTCAATACAGATGTGATAAATGACTCGTTTCCTGAGGAACTACTATTCACAATAACTGGTTTTCAAGTCCCTTGGTTTGCAAATATTGTGAATTACTTGGTTCCTAACGCTTTCCCAAAATGTTTAATCCATCACCAAAAGAAGCAATTCCTTGTTGACGTGAAATTTTATTTTTCGCGTGTGTGCAAATTAGGTAATTCGAAGGTGTGTTTCGGTACTAGAAGGGAATAAAATTTTTTAGCATTGTCAATTGAGATTGACGGGAAGACACTACAGTGGGATTAGAACAACACATAAAGTCCTTGAATCAGGTTTTTATTGGCTCACATTGTTCAAAGATGCTAACAGGTATGTTTCTTCTTGTGATAGATGCCATTTAGGGTATCGCTTTTATGTGTCCAAACTTGATGAAATGCCTCAAACTTATATGCTTTCTTGTGAAATTTTTGACATTTGTGGTATCAATTTCACGGGACCATTTCCGAGTTCTTATGGTAATAAATGCATACTGGTAGCAATAGATTATGTGTCGCAGTGGGTTGAAGCTGAAGCTTTACTAGCTAATGATACTAGGGTGGTAGTTCGATTTCTTAAGAAACTTTTCTCTTGTTCTGGAGCACCTAGAGTAATCATTAGTGATAGAGGTACATATTTTTGTAGCACTCAATTTGATAAGATTCTGAAGAAATACGGTGTACAACATAAAACAACTACCCTATATCACTCTCAAACAAGTTGTCAAGTTGAAGTGTCAAATCGAGAATTGAAACACATCCTAGGAAAGACCGTAGAGAAAAATAGGAAAGATTGGGTATTAAAATTAGATAATGTTTTACGGGTTTATAAGACTGCGTACAAAACACCCATAGGAACGTCTCCTTACAGACTTGTTCATGGGAATGGTTGTCAGTTACCTCTAGAACTTGAGCATAAATAATTTTGGGCAATAAAATTTCTGAATTATGATCCTAAACTTACAAGTGAAAAGAGAATGTTGCAACTAAATGAGTTAGATGAATGGCAAGCAAATGCTTACGAGAGCTTGAGATTGTACAAAGAACCAACAAAGTGACACCATGACGTCCCCTTAAAGCAACCCAAGCAATTCACAGTTGGAGACTAAGTACTTTTATATAATTCAAGGCTTAAACTGTTTCCTGGAAAGTTGAAATTGAGATGGTCGGGCCTATTTGTGGTAAAAATATTCTTTCCATACGGCACAGTAGAGGTAACTCATCCTGAATATGACACATTCAAGGTAAATGGTCATCGAATCAAATCATATCTTGGTGATGATATTAATAATGAGAGAGAGGAGCTTCGCCTCCAAAATTTGGGTTAACCATATGCGTGAAAAGAAAAGTTGAGCTTAGACTCTAAATAAAAACTTCTTGAGAGGTAACCCGATTGTTGATTTTTATTTGTTTAATTTTTTTGGCATGCCTAATATGTTAGAAAAAAAAGAATCACATGGTCTAAGAAGAACCACACAGTCTGGACACATGGACGTGTCCTAGGCTGTGTGAGTAATGGATTAATTTTTTTCAATTTTATTTTAACCCACACGATCTCAAAGAGTTACACAGCCTGGGGACACAATCGTGGGAGAAGCAAACAATGAACCCACACAACCTGAATGATCTTACACAACCTGGAGACACGACCTTGTGACTATTGTAGCTATTTTTTAAAAAAAATTTTGTCACACACACGGCCGTGTGATTGTGAGCCATATGCCCATGCACACGACCATGGGAGAAGCGAATGATAGGATCACATGGTTTGAGAGAGACCACACGGCTGAGTGGGACACACGGCTTAGACATGGGTGTGTCCAAGGTCACGCGGATACTAGAGCTTATTTTTTTAATGATTCGAATCACACAAAGGCTAAGAGGCCTTGTACAGTTTCTAGATACAGTCGTGTAAACCAACATGGGCCATATACATGATCGTTTCTTCTATTCAAGTCTTGGGTTTCCAAAATATTTTATTCACTTTTTTCTTTCCCTAGCCCCACTCTCATCTTCAAGCTCCATCCAACCTCTCACTATCGTTGCCCACTTTTTGTCACCTTTCTTTCCTCTTCTAAACCCTGTTCCCCTCTTTCTTCCCACGTGGCCCTCACGAACCTCTACCCCTAGTCGTACCAACCACGTTGATCACTCACAACTGCACCCTTTATCTTTATCCTTTACCCCATGTAAGATCCACCATTGTTCACCCTCAATCTCATCTTTCCCTCTTTTCCCCCACTCTTCCTCGATCAACTGTCTCTACTGCTGATTTCTCCCCCCACCCCACGTACAAAATTGTCGCCCCTTGCTAAATCCTTCCCCATCTCCCGTTCTTTCCTTTCACCGTCGCCTCTAGAATCACAGTAGGCCACCTCTCTCTCAGCCCACCTTCTACGCCGCAAACCACAGCTCAGTCGTCATCGGCCGTCCATCCTCCACAATTGTTTTTTGTCGACGTTAATTCCCTTTTTGTTTTATTATTATTAGTTTATTATGATTATTTTTATTACTTTAATCTTAGAATTATTATTGTTATTATCTTTAGTATTATTCTTATTATATTATTATTAAGATTAAATAGCTAGTTTAGTTAAGATATTGTGTGCATGATTAGAATTAGATATAGTTTTATATGAGGAGTAGATTTTAGTTAGCTTAACTAAGTGATATGGCTTTTGTCATGCGATGGTTTTATTGTCGATTTTCTTTAATTCGTATGCTGGTCAAATTACGTGCTCGATTAGTTTTTGGTGGTGCTGATTTTTTTGGTTTTCTAATATTCGGTTGTTACCTTTTATTTCAGGTACATAATGAAAAACACCAGGGGCAAAACCAAAGTCGTTGCTCCCGCCTCTAAAAGGCGGAAGACATTGGGTGCCACCTCATCCTCGACCCTTACTACAGTCGTGAGACATCTATGTATCCAATTTCCTTCAGGTCCACATGAGAACTAATATCAACACTTAAAGGAGAGACCTTTGGGTTCGAGTCGTTGCATTGAATTGGAGTCCTTGTAGGCGGTCCATTTTACTGGCAGAGTTCAGGCTCTGATTGATACGGCTCTGTGGGACCAATTTTTCAATATTGTGTAGCCTATATATATATGACTCACACTAGAGTTTTGTTTGACATTCTTTCTACATCCGACAATATCACAATGGGATGAGTGTCTTACGATTCCATTCAAACTTGGGGGTTAAAATGTAGTACTTTAGCGTCTCGGGCTTCGAAGTCGCCCTTGGACTTTATTCGAAGGAGTTCATGCGCACTAAAGAGTTCCCGACATTATCGCAATAGATCCATCAACTAGCTCCACTCTGATGGTCCATGATCACCAAAACTACGACACAGAACAACCCGAGCTAGTCAAAGGCAACTTGTCTACCTCCAGCCCTACGCTATATTCATGCTATTCTGGCCCATACACTGACTGGTCGAAGGAAGAGTATGGGGGTTGTTGGTACGTCTGACACTTATTTCCCATGGAGTATGGAGACACATCAGCACATCGATGTCGCCTATTTCGTGGCTCTCAGTGTTCGTCATCAGTCTAATCAGAGTAGGAAGGGCCCTATCTATATGGGCCCTTGCGTGACTCGGTTGGCGACATACTTCGGGCTTTTTAGTACTCCGGAGTAGACTTCCTAATTCACATTGATTGGATAGATGATCCCGCAAGAATAATCTATTATGAGCCATACGAGGAAGATCTAGTGCCAACATGGAGTGAGTCCCCATCGATGTACTTCATTCTATTTAGATCCTTAGGACGAGCACGAGGAGCTTCCGAATGATGATCCTCCTCTACGTGCAGACTTGACTCGATCCTTTACTCCTCCCAGACACTCCACCGCTGCCTATTCTATTCCACTTGACGACATTTTCGAGTGGATTAACCGCTCTGAGCAGCGACATTTTGATTTGATCGACCTCTTTGAGCGGTGAAAGACCGAGTGGATGGAAAGCCTCAAGTAGTTACATTTGGAGACATTAGGCAGCAATCGGCACAGATCGATAGCAGTGAGGCGTATTTGTAGCAAATGTGCCAGTACTTTCATATTTCTCCACCTAATGCTATGCCTTGTGATTCTGACTTACCAGCTACCGTTGATGACTGATTTACTTTAGTTTTCAATTTTAGTTATTTTTAATTTTATTTTCAGTTGTACTTTTATTTATGGTTAGTTCTTTTATTTTTTTTGAGACTTATATGTTTTGTTTTTAGTTTATTATGCACTGTTATTTTTTATTTTTTTCATTTTTTTTTCTAATTTGTTATCTCTTTATCTTATTCATTTTTTTTCTATTTTCATATTTTTTTCTCATAAACATGCACTTCATTTAGAATCGCCTACGATTCTGGTTTTAACTATTCTGGTGAAATCATCAAAATTCAAGAAATTTCAGTTCTCTCTCTCCCTTATGATATTGTGTTTATTATCTGATTATACTTGTTTGTACATTGAGGGCAATGTACATCTTAAGTGTAAGGAGGTTGTTTATATGTTTATGCATTAAAATATCTGAATTGTTGTTTATGTTTAAGTAATTTTGTAACACCCTATACTCGACCTAGTCATTATCAAGGAAACGTCTTCCATTTTAGCATTTACATGAGTTTTAAGTCAAATATACTCCTAATTATCATTAAGACATACTGCACACACTTTAATTGATCATATAATAACAGTTATACATACATGAGAGCCACTTAGGAAAATTGCAAAACAAATCACATAAGTATCGATATCGGAACATGGGTATCTATATTTTCCTTACACAATATCGGTACTGGATGAAAAATCGATACCAAAATAGCATTCTGTTTCTCGCTTAAAAATAAAACACTAGAAAATATTGGTACAATTGAAAAAGTATCGATAAAATTACCCCGAGTATCAATACTCGTGATAAGGTATCAATACCAAATTACGTTACTGACTCCCTCCACATTTCAAAATCACAAAGGTATTGTTTTTACAACACAAATATCGATACCTTTGCTCCAGACCAGAAAAATACAACATACTTGAGCATATAAAGCATTCCAACATGTACCAATCCATCATGCTAACATATCATCATCAAATAAACATCAAAACGACTGTAATACTAGTCTCAAACATCGAAAATAAGTTCAAAAGATAATCAGAAATATGATTCAATTCTCAAAATCCTAAGGGTAATTAAGCTATGGCACTTCCAAAACATCATAACAAATATCACTAAAAGCCTACCACATTACCTTATTCCCAAAATAACAACAAATAGTAATAACAGTTACGAAATAACGGGAAAGGACTTGCTTGGATCACCCCTTGGAACCACACCGCTCACATCGACACTTAAATACTCTGCAAGGGTTTTTAGAGAGGAGTGGGTGGGCTTAACAAGCTCAGTGAATGCTCAGAATAACCACAATGTACACACAATATCAAAGGTTCAACAAGAGCATACTACAACACGTTCACAACCACATTCTAATCAAGTCAAAATATCATATCCACATTTCATTAAATCATAAAACTAGCAGATACTCCTACATGCAATTACACTCAACTCGCTTATATATAATTCTCTTAACAATAATTCATCAAGACTAAAAAACATATACATACTTTAATAACCTACAAGTCTAGTTGATATATTCACATGCATTCTCAAGTTAAATGGAAATGATCCAAACTAAAATTACATACGCAATTTACTATGAGAACATACGATCATTTTCATGAAACTTAAATCAACTCATTTAGCATATTATTCACATGTTTAAGATAACATTTAAATGATAATTTGCATAGCAACCACATACTCATTTATGCATACATCACATTACACATATATACATTTTAAAGATAATTTGGCACTTGAGGCTATGAAACATAAAAATGGGCTCTATCACCACACATCAGACACATGGATCTCCAACACACCACATAGACTCATGGAGTCAAACATGTCCCATAAGTGAAGCATTAAGCTAACATTCTCCAACACACCAAACATGTCTCGTTGAATGAACTTAGCTCACATTTCCTTATCTCTCCAACATGTTCTAGGGCCTCAATGCCCAAATCACAAAACACATATAGGTGAGTACTCACAATCCTATAGCATGCCAACTATATCCAATGGTCTCATAAGGTCACAAGGGCAAAATATCCACAATTACACAATTTTAATTACACACCATCTATGTTCATATTCATCAATTCACATCACAAACTTGTACACAATGCATGCTTATTGAATTCACATTTAATTTAACTTAAAGTGCCAAAGTAATGCTCAGTGAGCCATCACGTATCCAACCACATATGAGTGCATTAAAATCAGTTTATCACATACATAACCTGTTACATTAGCATTACATTCCATAATTCAACACATACGTACTTACCAGTTTTTGCACACTTTCACTGCGCATTTATATTGCTAACATAACATCATCACTATTGTTCAGCATATTTAATATTCCTACAACACAATACAATTCACAATAGTCATCACATATGTCTCATATCACAATATCGCATCATAATAATCAATCCATAAATATTCTCATAATCACATAATTTACCAAAAATAAAATATGGGAAAATAGAAAGCTTACACTCGAAACTTAGGATAGGGATTTAGGCTATTCCTAAGCTCCCAATTAAAATTATGAATTGTGTCTACTAGCAGTGATTCCAAACACTCACCGATTATGCTTTTGTCGAAAAGCCAAAACCTTAAACTAGCTTTTCCTTGCCTTTCCCCTTGCTCGTAGAAGGTCCTATTGATTCCAATGCTTCAAAAAAGTAAATCACACAATAACACAATCAACATTCAACAAAAAACTCACTTAAACCAACAAAAAGTGCAAGTCTAAGCTCTATTCCTAATGAAACTAAAATTTCGACTAACAAACTTGAAATTCAAATATCTTCCTTTATCCTTAGTCTTTTTGCCTAAAACTGATTTTGTTCATCTAATTATTCACCTACGACTAGCTTTCAACCTTTAAACTACACAAAAACTATTCAATTCATGGTATCAAAATTTTCGACATGTTCATGGTATTTTTAACAAAAATTCATTAAAACTCGAGAATTTCTTAACGAAACTTCAAAGTAAGTTTAGAAACCTTCTAATTACATCAAAACTAATTGAAAACACTTTGAAACCACATTTTTATTCAAAATACCAAAATTCACCATTAACGACCTAATTTTCGGCTTTTTTTTAAAACATGTGATTCAATGGCTAAAAAAGCAGTTCTAAAGACTAGATAACATTTAAAACTAATAGAAAGATGAACGGCCACCTTCGATGGACGAACAACGAAGCTTTTATCAAAAATATAGAAAACCCACAGACTTGACAATGGATCCCAATTCTAATCTGACCTAGCTGGCGAGCGATCCCAGTTCGCAGCAGAGAACAAGACAGCAAGCGAGAGTACCTTTGTTCGCTTCTTTTCCACCAAGCACGAAATTTTAAGGATAACTATAGGTCGGTGGCTACCTAAGGAAACTCCGATTGAATTCGCCCCCTGGCTGGGAGGCATTTACCTCATCCCGATCACAAGGAGAGGTTCACCATGATGGGGGTACCTTTTGTCCTTTCCTTTCCAGAAAGAATGAAATGCATAGGGGACCATCCTTTTGTCTATGGTGTTTTGGGTGTTTTTCTTAAAGTTCTATGGAGATTTATGGCTTGGGTGATGATAGAAATTAAAGGATTAGAGTTTTGGGTGTCAAAGGGATGGCAAAACAAAAAGGAAGAGAATTCTTCTTTTCTTTTCTTTTATTCATGTCAAAACAAGGGTGAAAGGAGGGAAATATGGGGGTAATTTTAATTTTTGGTTTATTTGCCTCTTAAAAGCTCAAAATTTAGACCCTTTTACAAATCGGTCCACTTTCCAAATTAAAGATCCTTTGAACACCTTTTTCAAAAATTGATTCAATTTTCTAAAAAAACATAATAAAAAATCTTGTTGGTAAACCATGTCACAAAATTCCAAACAATCTAAGACTAAAATCCCTAGAATACCCTTAAAACTCCTAGGCCCTATTTTGAGGTGTTATAATTTTTCTCACACCTATCATTCAAGTTTTTATTAATTTAGAGTTTATATTGATTCTATTTTGGAATAATTTGTGGATTTCTTTGCATTGGTTTATTTATAGTTTAAGAGACGAGTGAGTCAAGCATGATAAGCATTTTTCATAAATTATTATTTTAGGTTGTCACCTTGAACTAAAAAATTATTTTGAAATTTTAAATTTGCAATTTTAACATCAAAACCATAATCTTTTGTGAGCTTTTGAGCCTATAGAGCATATTTATTATTTCATGCTCATTTTATTTTTGGTTGTGAGTATGTTAACTTGATTTTTTATTCTAGAACTTGCTTCGGTTATACATGTCGAGACTACATTAGTGATTTGATATATTGAGATGATAGAGACACTTAAGATTTAACCCACCAAACATTTAATCAGCTTACATATTGAATTAACCCTAGTAAACCCCGTTGACCCTAACACATTTTTTTCTCACCCATTTATGTTAACTCGTAACCTATACCTATGTTGTAAAATTATCCTTTTTATTGATTTCTTTTTGTTGATACTGATTTGGTTAGTTGCCTAACTATGTTCCACCATTTTGTATTGCTGAATTGTATTCTATTAGGAAAAAAAGTGAAAAAATCTGAAAAAAAATTTAAAAATTGGTTGAGCTTGAATCGCAGTTTCATATTGTGTTGAAAAACTCATTTTTATTCTTTATTTCTTGTTTATGTAAATTCTTTTAATTAAGCATTTGATTTTTTTCTAGTTTGGTAAGTTATCAACTCGACTCTTGATGATAACCAAATCTTCTGACTGGTTCCATATCCTTAACCTAAGCCCCATTACAACCATGTTAAGACCTCTTGATTGGTGTGTCATCTCATTTATATAGTGGTGGAGATTTTATTGCCAAGCAAACCTATGGTAATAGCATTTCTTGTTCAACTATTGACTGCACCTTAAATACTGTAAGTGAATCTTCACTGAGGATGTTAATTCTTGTTGAGTTTGAATTTCAGGTAATTATTAAGATAGGGGAGATGCATAATGTTGTTAAAGCCTAAAATTCTCTGCTTAGATTGCTTCTGCTATTTAGTATCATTTTATTGTGAATTTCCAGTGTGATATATTATCCTAAGACATTACCGGTGAAAACAATAAATTGAGAGAAGTTAACTTGAATGTGGGCTGAGAATTTTGGTTTAGGACAAGCAAACGCTTAATTGTGGGGATATTTGATAAGTGTTAAAAGTAACATGTATTAATCTCATTCTTAATGTGATTTTAAGTGTTTATTCGATGTTAATGGTGAATTTTTTGCTCCAAATCATTTAAATTCATGTTTTTATACTTAGGATAGCATTTAGGAGCAAAACGAGCGAAAACTGAAAAATCGGAGTAAGGTACAAGAGCCACACGAGCTAATCCCTTCTATACGGCCTGGCAACACGACCATCTGAGCCACACGAGCTGCCATACGGCCATGTGGTAGGTCATGTCGATTGCATGGATTGCACTCTGAATAGCGGAAAAACACAATTTTTAGATTTTCAAGCATTTTAAGACGTATATATGAAAAAAAATAAGAAGATAGGAGGGAGCCATCATAGAATTCTCAAAAAAACCATTAAGCTGGTTCTAAAGCAAATTTCTATCAATATTGAAGATTCCAAGTTGATTTTTTAGGAGATTATCATGAGTTTCTTTATTTCATTCAATTATATCGTCTTTGAGATGTTTTTATTTTCAAGAATGAACTAATTTTCTAAATACTTAGAGAGATGAACTCTACGATGGATTTTGTCATCTGATTTTTATTTTACACAATAAATACTTAGATCTTATTCTCAATTTTGTGAGCTTAATTCTTGGTTTGATATTTCTAGATTATTGATCCATGTTTGATGTGCTTAAATCGGAGGAGGAATAGAACTTGTTTAAGAGTAGATCTTGCATAGTTGAGTGGAGTTGCATGTAATCATAGAAATATGATGACATAAATCTATTGGATTAGAGTCAAATCTAATAGGGGAATCCATAAATCTAGTTAATGTAATAATAGGGGTTTTAATTAGAAAGAAATTTCAATTAATCAACCTAGAGTCAACTGCTCTTACTCTCGAAAGAGATATTAGAATAATTTATGGATTCCTACGGATCAAGTTACTAAGTAAATAAATTGTGTAATTTAGACTGATAATGATAGATAAAATCAAGGTGAATTCTTTCCTGGGTATTGTTTCACTTCTTGGTTGTAAATAGTTTATTTTCTTGTTTTGTTCTTTGTATGTTCATTAGTTAAATATGTAACACCCTTAATTCGTATCCGTCGTTGAAACAGGGTTATGGAGCATTACCAGAATGTACAGATTAAATACAGACATTTTAGATTATTTAATATTCATGTCAAAAATTATTTATAAAGTCCCTTATATGAGCCCTCGAGACTCAAAACATGCATTAGGATGAAGTCAGGACTAAACCGGGTACAGAGAGACTTTTTTTACGAAATTTCCAAAAAAAATTCTAGGTGTAGGGGACAATTCCATTTATACTAGGACTCTACCATAAAATTTGATTTACGATTAACTATTCCAAAAACAATATTATTTTAATAGATTTAATATTAAATTAAATTTAATACTTATCTTAATAGTATTTTATTACTTTAATATTAAAGTGATTATCTTAATATTAAATTTAATTTAATGTTTATCTTGTAGGTAAATACTCTATTAATTTAATAAGATTTCATATTAAATTTAATCTAATATTCATCTTGATCAATATTATATTAATTTAATATTAAAGTGATTAAGTTTAATTATTGTTGAACTCTCTAAACTATTCCTATATAAAGTGAGCATTGGGTCATTATTTACACGCACTTGAATTCAAGAGAAAGAAGTAGAGAGAAAACTCTATGAAGAGATTATTCCAGAAAATTTCTAGAGATATTTTTCTTATTTATAACTTGGCCCAAAAGTTTAAAGAAATTATGAAACTACCCCATTGGTAATTTTTGTGAAAAAGTTTTTGATTTGAAGCGAGCCCACACTCAACAGACGTGAGCTTGAGGATAGTAGAGAAGACTACTCGATCGAAGTGTTAATCTTAAACAAATCGAAAAGGTACAATTTTGATTAAGTGTTTATTACTTTAGATATCACAACCAAGTTCTTGTTTTGGAATTGTTTTTAAAACTCTTGTTTTTCCCTAAATTTATTTTTAACTGCGTTTTCCAAACTTGATTTTCCAACACAAAGGCTCTTACAGAATACACCACAAAGACACTTATAGAATACGTGTTTACTGTCCTGGTAGACTTCCACAGATGGTGCTATGGGTTTCTCCTTCATGAACTTATTCCTTTCCATGTGTAATCTGCCAGTCAAGTCTCCAATTCATTGGAGGCATCACCATGAATGTTTTAATTATCATATAATGTCATGGATCTCTACCACATGGTCTTACATATATTTTCATATCCTGATCTGCCAGTCTGATTAGCAGTATAACTGCCCTAATAGAGGCTTCACAAGGAATGTTATTGTAACACCCTTAATCCAACCCAAATTATCGAACCCGATTATCGGGTATTATCTCAAACTAACACTTAACCGAAATTTTTAATTCATCTATGCTTAATCCTTTTCCAACTTAATTCTTATTATTTTAATAAATGCTTTCTGAAAAAAAAAAAGATAAAGAAAATGTTCAATAATACATCAGACTCTTAAAATAATATATATTACAACACAAAAATTTGTTAAAAACATATTCTCTTTGGTGCAGAGAACTATATGCCATACTCCTAAGTGTTTTCTGTATGCATAATAACCCAGCTCGCCATTTCCCTAGCGCATTCTTGGCTTGGACTCTCTAAGCAAACTCGTTCTCATAGCAAAACCTGAAACATGAACAAAACGTTTGTAAGTTCACGCGGAATTTGTGAGTTTTTAATACAAAATACCTTGTGACATTTCTAGTTGAATTCTTCATCCTGAGGATTTTGTACGACCATTCTGACCATGATAGATACATTCATACTATCAGATATATACCTATATGCCAACTTCCATACTTAATGTGTCACTCTTACTTCACACCTTGGTTGAATCCAAATCTTTCTAGACGATATAGGTCTTAATGCTTCTTAAAACCCAAGATACTTCTAAGCAAAATATCTATACAGAACCTCCTTCCTACAAATTTCCTCTTCAAACAACACTTAATTTTTTTTCTTCATAATGGTTGTTCGTAGATATTGTTCCTTGGCGAATACATACTAACTGATCTTACATTTGGCGGATTTCCATACTGAGTTTCATAACTATCAGACCATCATTCAAATCATATCTTAAACCAACCCAAATCAAGCTCAGGCTGAGGATAAAACATTCTAGACCATTAGGAAGAATTCCAAACACCTTTGTTACATGACATAAGAACGCCTAAACTAACAAACAGTTCAGATTCCGAACAACCCCAGAATGAGACATGGTACTATTCATATTTGGTGGATACTAGATAACTCAGATTTCAACATTACTTATACCTTTCATACCTATGAATATGCTCATATCCCATACTGATAAACTACTATGGTGGATTCCTCTTTAGATATACTGATACATAATTTCATTCAGAAACCATCATTTAAGACCATTGAACTTCATCACAATACTAACCAACCAAGTTAACTTTAGAACATCTCAGACCATTACCATATAACTATTTATTAAAGAGATACTAGAACTTACCACAAAGGCCGATAATAAACATCTTCCACATAGGCATTCTTGTAACGACCCAAAAGCCAGGGGTGTTGAGAAATATATTTTTGGAATACGTTTCCGTGAATTGAGCTCATAAATATTTTATTAAATATTTAGAGGATTACCTTTGAACTGGATATTAGTTAGATAATTTTAATTATTTGGTGATCAATTAAAATGCAAGGACTAATTCAAGAAGGTAATAAAAGTAGTGATTACTACTAAATTACATGGTGAGACTTGTGTAAGGGACTTATTAAATAAATAGACCATTAGTGTTATAAGTTGTTGATAGTGGATGAGATATGATAAATATAATATGATAGTTAACTAATAAATTATATGAAAATAAATGAAAAATGAAGTAATAAAATAAAGGAAAACAATAGAATAATGGGAAAGAGAAATAAAAATTAAAAATCTTCATCTCTTTTGCATGCCGAAATTGAGAAGAAAATGTTAACACCATTAGGCCATTTATTTTCAATTTTGAAGCTTAATTTTTTTGGTATGCTTTAGTCCTTTTCAATTAAACTTTATATTTTTGGAACCTTAAAATCATGTAGTAGCTTACCCATGTAGTAGCTTACGCAATCAATTCATTTTTCATTTATTTGACTAGCAAAATAACCTCAAAATTTATAACATTCCATTACTTAAGATATGCCATAAAGCACTCATTTAACATAAACTAGCACTATGGCCGAATTTTCATTATGCTATTTATTACTCTCTTTTTCTGAATCACATAGCAAAATATTACAAATATGTATATATTTGAATACTATAATTATGCATCAACTTACCAACATGAGATAATTCATGAGTCACTCATGACATCACTTCATGCCAAATATACCACACACATATGCTATGAAACTTTATTTTCTCTCATGAGCTTACCATGACCAATAATGCACCAATATAAACATCACTCCTATTTCAACGTTTATCGATTGTAATCAGGAATTTAACCAATTATACACAATTCATTCATATACTTTATTGTCCTCCTCCTCCTCTCCATCCCACATCCTTTATGTATATAACATGCTGAAATAGCATTATACGTAATTTCACTATTCACTTATATTTAAATTCAAAGCTGTCTACTTGAGTCAGAGTCACTAAATCATTTTTAACCGGAGCTACAGAACCCCAAATTAATATCTGTTAATTTTCCCCAAAACTGGACTCTCATATCTTCTTACCATAAAATTTTCAGAATCTTTGACTTGACCAATTAGTACAGTTTATTCTTTAAAGTCACCCCTATTTCATTGCTCAACATCTCTGAACTCTCTTTACTAAAAATGAATTATCTTATTGTACAGAATTCGGATGATATTTCTGTTTGTTTCCTTTGAAAATAGGCTCATTAAGGATTCGTAATTATTTTTTAAAAATTTTTAATTATTTTCCAAAGTCAGAACAGGGGATTCCGAAATCAATCGGACCCTGCCTCACTAAAATTCAAATATCTCAAAATATATAACTCTTTTTCTTGCTCTATTTCTTTTATGTAAAAATAGACTCATTAAGATTTCATTTCATATCTTATTCACTCTCTAATTCAATTTTCACCATTTTTGGTGATTTTTCGAAGTCACACAACTGTTGCCGTCTAAACTGTTTTGTTGTAAAATGTATTCTTTCATAATTTCACTTTTTCACTATCTCAATTCCATTGAATTTTTTCACATCTCATTCCAATAGTTCATTTCAATTCATATACAATTCATTCAATTTATCACTATATTCAAAGCAATCCAATATCTCATTTCCAGTTTCAAGTCAATCTTCAATTCAATTCCACATATATATTCATCACTCAATTACACTTAGTCAATTTCCCGATGAACACTTCGGAATAATAACAGATACACGGTGGAATCAACACATAGCAACCATCTTATAATAAATTATTCCCGGTTCACATAGTAGCCTGCACATAGTACTACACATGTGACCATTTTCATCCGATACACGTAGTAGCCTGCGCATAGTACTACACACGTGATCGAAGCTATTCGGTACACATAGTAGCCTGCACATAGTACTACACATGCGACCTTTCATTCTGGTACACGTAGTAGCCTGCACATAGTACTACACACGTGACCTAGCAACTTCACTCGTATCTCTTTCGAAGGTTCAACCCGGAATTTTCACTTTTTCTCACTTTTTTTACCAATGAATGTCAATTTCTCGTCTTTCTCAATTTATAATAGCATATTTACCTTATATAACATTCACATTATTCAATCCAGTCCAAAAATCACATTTGGAAAAAATTACATTTATGCCCCTAAAGTTTCACAAAACTACAATTTTGCCCCTTGGTTCGGAAATTAAACTTTATTCCTTTTTCTTATGTTTTATAGCATGCTGAATATTTTTCCCTTCTATAGCAACATAAAATTCTTGCTCTAACATGCACTTATGAACAATAATAATTTTTATCGATTATGTCGTTTCACTTGTTTTCACTGAAAATCGCTTAGCAAAAATTGTTTAACACAATTTCAAGCTTCATATTCTACTATAAAACATCAAAATAAACACATTTCACCCATGGGTATTTTTCCAAATATAAACCCTAGGTTAAATTATTACTAGAATAAGTTAAATTAAGCTACCAGGACTTCAAAAACGTAAAGAACATTAAAAACGGGGCTTGGAATCACTTACTATGGAGATTGGAAGGTTGAAAACCCTAACCATGGCTTCCCCCTTGCTATTTTCGTTCACCATGGAGAAGATGGACATTTTTTTGGCTATTTTGGCCTTTTTAATTCTTCTAATTACTAAATGGCCAAAATGCCCCCAACTTAAAAATATCCTATTACACTTATCTCTTGTCCATTTTTGTCTAATTTTCATTTAAGGACCTCCAATTTAAAATTTCATTTAAGGACCTCCAATTTAAAATTTCATAACAATTGGACACTTCTAACATGTAGAACTTAACTTTTTCACTTTTTATTATTTAGTCCTTTTAGCTAAATTGAGTGCCCAAACGTCGAAATTTTTGAACGAAATTTTTACGAAATCATTCCGTGAAATTATAGACCATAAAAATATAATAAAAATAAATTTTTCCTCATCGAATTTGTGGTCCCGAAACCACTGTTCCGACTAGGCCTAAAATCAAGCTGTTACATTAGAGGTGTTACAATTCTCAATTATGCCACAAAGGCACTTACAGAATACGCCACATTGGTACTTATAGAATATGCCAAAAAGGCACTTACTAAATCATGAGTTTACTGTCTCGACAGACTTCCACAGAGGCATCACGTGTTTACTGCCATGGGTTTCTCCCTCATAGGCTTATTCATCTTCATCTCGTGATTTGCCAGTCTGGTTAACATTATAACTATCCTACCAAAGGCATCACAAGGAATGTTATACTCAGAAGCTATTTATCCAGAGTTGTTCACATACTTGACCGATGCTTACTCTTTTGTATTAGATAATCATAAGCAAACTTTCAATTTAACTTCTTATTTAATCAATTTCCATACTGAGTTTGAAATCTGTTAGACCACCATTCAGATCATATCCTAAACCAACCCAAATCAAGCTCAAGATGATGATAAAACATTCTAGACCATCAAGAATAATTCCAAACACCTTTGTTATCTAACATAAGAATGCCCAAATTGACAAATGGTTCAAATCCTAACAATCACGGAATGAGACATGATACTATTCATATATGATGGATACTAGATAACTCAAATTTCAACATTACTTAGCGTAGACTAACTCAAATCAATGAACACATATACCTTTCATAACTATGAATACACCCATATCCCATACTAATAGACTACTATAGGGATTCCCTCTTTAGATATACTAATACATACTTTCATTCAAAAATCATCCTTTAAGACTCATTCAACTTCATCACAAGAGTAACCAACCAAGTTAACTTCAGAATGTCTCAGGTCATTACCACAAAACCATTTATCGGAGAGATTCTAGAACTCACCACAAAGGCCGATAATCAGCTTCTTCCATGTAGGTATTCCCGAATACGCCACAAAGGCACTTACACATAGGCAATTACAGAAAACACTTATTAAATCATGTGTTTACTATCTCGACAGACTTCCATAAAAGGTGTCATGGGTTCCTCCCTCATGGGCTTATTGTAATGCTCAGTTTGTGCAAATGTACACAGTTTTTCAAGTAATAAGTAAGTAAATGAGTTACCGTCTCCACAAGAACTGTGTATGTTAATCGATTAATTGTAAAATTATAAGTTAACAGTTTGGTGATAAAACCACAATAATTTAAGTGATGATGATTAAACTAGATTAATTTAACTAGATGTAAAATTGATCCCTAATACAATTTTAATGTAAGTATGCAAATTATCTAAATGTATGAATGAATTTAGCAACAGAAACACAACTTCAACAATCAATAACATGAATAGGCTAGGATAACTACATTAATCAACTTGATTCATTTTCATCATGCTTAATAGTGTTTGGAAAACATTCCATGGCAACTCGATCTTTCATGAGTTTGGAAACAAAATTAAGTCCTTTCGAAATCTTTTACTTAGTGAAACATGTATTTTACTGATCATATAAAACTAAGGGTTTCTTAGTATTTATGTAAAGTAATAGGGATGAGTTAGGTTTGAAACAGTTTAATCACATCAACCTCAAAACTATGCAAGATAATAGAGCTCATTAAAGTTATTATGAACCTTCAATTTAGTTAGGTTAGGATCTAAATTAAGCATCCAATTTTCAATTATTGCGTCCACTAATCGTCGTCTGGTTAGGATCACTCAGCTAATTCTAATGCATCCAATTATGTATAAATGAAATACATAGTTGAATTTAATTGAAAACATGATCGACTGAGGCACAAACACTTTAAACATGGATCAAACAAATCTCATTGAATTAATGCAATTAACCTAGCTAAACTGGTTTAAGCAACCATTTTTTATGTCAAGATTACAATACACATTTCAAACATAATTAATTAAAAAAAATAAGGGAAGAATAAACTATATTTCAAGTTGGCAATCTCACATACTATGATTGAAGGTGTTTTCCTCCGCTCCTCCTACTGCACCTTTGCTAATGGCTCCTCAAGGTGGCCGACCAAGAGATGATCTCTTCAAGGCTTTTGCTGGCTAAAAACTAAGGAGAAAATGGAATGATAGGCGTGGTGGATGAAGAGAGCAAGAGAGGGAATGAAAAATGTTGTGAAAATAATGGATGAAGGAATGAGTAAAGGATGATTGAAAAGGTGAGATAGGTGTGGTATTTATAATTGAAGTAGGTGGGAGAGTTTACTAAAAATAGCAACAACAATCCCTTGGATTTCTCCCTCCTATGGCCTACCACGATTTCTGGAAGAGCAGGCGGTTTGGTTGCTTGATTCAAGCATGACATCATGCTTGAATCATGTAAGGGGTGGACAGTGTATCAAGAAAACCTTGTGTGCTCATTTCCAATGTTCATCCAAGTGTAAGGACCTTTAAATTATTGTCCCAAAATTCATTTCTTGGCTGCCCAATTGTGGTTGCCTAATTAGGCCTTTTCTCTCGAACTGGACAGTTAATGACCCGACTAGCTTGTAGACTTGACCAACATGTATAATCTTTTTTTATTGGGTCAAGGTAGCATCTTGATGACCCATTAAGCTTGGTGTTGTCGTCCAACACATGAGAATAATAGCTCATGTCCATGCAACATTATAATAAACTCAACTCTATAGTCCCACTGCATAAGTAAATTTAACATATTAATAAATAACATGAAATGCTTTAACTTTATGCACAAAATCATATAAAAAGCACAAATTTGCATAGTTTATAAGTTCATGTCCATTATTAACATTTAAGCAAAATTCACTTAATTAATTAACAAATACTCAAGATTAATATTATTTTTAAGTAAAAATGTGGTAAAAGTTACTAAAAAATCCTATATAATTTCGAGTTTACACTTATTAATTTTCATATCATGATTTGCTAGTCTGGTTAGCATTATAACTGCCCTACCAGAGGCATCATAGGGAAAGTTATACTAAGAAGTTACTTACCTAGATTTGTTCACATACTTGACCAATGCTTACTCTTTCGTATCAGATAATCATAGGCAAACTTTCAATTTAACTTCTTATTGTAGCAATACCTTTCTCATACAGAATCTTTGCATTACTTCTCATGCACACTTATCAATTTTCCTAGATAGTTTCTTCACATGTATTATAATTGAACTGTCCACATGCAAGAGCCAAAATAAAGACTCACCTTATACTCACCAGGATTGCATCTTGGAGTTCCAAAACTTGAACATCCCTTTTGAACTAGCAACAGCAATAGGAGGTGGAACATTGATTAATTATTTCAAAAACCTTCACTTCCATCTTAATAAAATAGAAGAAACCATATAAGTTTAAGAAGCAAACCTGAGAGTAATATTGAAGAAAGAAAATCCATCCCCAAATGAACACTTCTCACCATATATATATCCAATTCCCCTTAATGGAATTGTATCCAAAATTTTTCCTCATAATTGGCCTACAAAACCTGAGAGAAATATAAATGATGATCCTTTATATTACAAAACCCAACTGACATAGTGCTGATGCAAACTGGGCGTAGTATGCATATAACGATAACTTTTACCAAGCTCACTCTTCACTTGTCCTAATCCTTTCTTCAATAGCGACATAACCTGAGATAATTTCTTTAATAACTTCTACGACGGATGCTTTATGCGCTAACCATCAATTCTCCAAAAACTTATAAATTGACGGATTACTCACTAAAGTGTGCCAAAATAGTTAACCATCACCACTATACGTTTTTCTCTCAGATTCGCTAGGTTTGGGATGTGACATCTCTTTCACCCTTAGCAAAAATTTTGTCCTCAAAATTTTTTAACTTGAAAATTTCCACTATAATGAATGTGTGACTAACTATCTGCACTGGCATATAAACCTATTTGCCGAATATCTCCACAAACTTATAACAACTTCTCTTCAATGATGTATACTTTAAGGACCCTCTGCTAGTGAGAATGCCAACAATCTGCTAAAATTGGAAAATTCAGAACTTGGTGATTACTCTCATAATTTCAAATGTTACATAACTTACTCTTTGACAAATGTCAATTATTATATTAGAGAACTTGAACAGTTACCACGAATTAAACTTCTTGCACACATTTGTTTCTCTATAAAACTGAAACTTAAACATCCCTTTTAAACACCTTGCTGTAACATCAGAACCCTAATTTCTTTTTTTGTAAGCTTTCTACTTCCTTCGTCTTCAATTCTCCTTTTGCTTAAAAGTAGTCTTTTTTACTCTTTCTTTCTATTTCATTCATACAAAATGGTCAGAACCACCACAAGAGGGAGGGGCTAAGGCAAGAGTAACTGAAACGTCAATCCCCAAGGTCTAACCATCTTCAGACCCAAGGGTCCCGATGACACACCCCTACGCACAGAGGCTCCGGTGCAGGATTATAGCACCACCCAACATTAATTACATCAATACCTAAGAGCCCGGGGCATTCTCCGTCCCAAATTTACTTATGATTTCTGATGACCACAAGGGTATCGCCTGAGCGATAATACCAGATGTTTCATCTTCCCCTTAATCTTATTGGAGGCCAACTTCCACTTGCCACACCATCTTTTCTTCTACGTGGTGCACAATGAATATGACATTGCATCAAGGTAGTAATTGGCTCTATCTTGGTGGAGGCTGGTGGCTTTCTTTATGAACTGCTGCATGCATAATGAGCCACTAATGTTGGGCATTTTCCAGAAGTTTTACCAGTTGTACGTAAAAAGACAATGAGCTTCAGCTAGTAATGCCCACTTTAGTATATGCCCAGGCTAGGAGCCCATAATCCAAAAAAGAATTTTAAATCCACATTTAAGGATAAATATGTGAGAGTTACCTACAAACTTGAAAATGAGTTTGTCTTTCCCATAAGATGGTTCCTTCCTCGGGAGAGTGTTTGCACACAATGCTAGCCAATTGATTCCCAAGTTGCCTCGAACCAGTACAAATGACTGAGAAGAGGGCGTGTACTTAAACTGGTGGAAATTGTTTCAGTTAGAAACGTCTTCCAGTATTGCTTACAAGATTTAAGCCCAAACGATCATCGAAAAAAAACCCCATAAGTTGGTTGGATGATTACAATGTGCCTTCTGCCTTAATGGCCGGACCTCACAATGCAAATAGTCACTTGCCACAAGTTTTAACAAGGTATATAAGGGAACCTCCATTTTACTTCTATGACATTTGTAGACTTCATCCACGCAACTGGATTATTACACATCCTGGTAATCCTTCTTCAACCTGGGCTAATTCTAATGTTGATGGTGTAGGGTTTTCTTTAAATTCTCATACTGCACCCGATCAAGCACTAAACATGGATATCGCAGCTCTCTTGGATGAGGCTCATGAAAAAGAAAGGGTTACTGTTGCTCTTTCAAGAAAAATAATAGCGAAGAAAACTCAGAAGAGACCCAAGGTAGAAGAAAGCACCCAAGGAACCGAAGAGAGTGAGTGTCGACAATTAGTATGGCACAAACTGAGGAAAGGGTTCCCTACACCTACTTCTCTTGTTCTCTCCCTTCCGTAGGCACCTAATTTGCCAGTGGAGTCATTCCACTCTACAAACTCCCCTATTCACACCACTGATCCCGCATTAGTTGATATTTAACAATAATTCTAAAATAGCTAGTAGTTCCATCGAGTTCTAAACCTCTCAACGCTTCCTCTGCCGAAGCTGAAAGATTGTTGCCCTGGCGTGATCTGTTAAGGTTGGGGCTATCTTTTGTCTCTATGGGTTCCATATTTTAACAACAGATTAATTTAGTGCCTCAGCAAATGAATGAGACTCTTTCCTCCTATCTCTCATCAAATTCTAAATCATCTCCACTATCACTTTTACCGAAGTCTTCACAAGTCTTATCTGTGGAGTATGGACTTTAGAGTTAGGTCCTCAAAGAAACAAGTGATCTACACAGTGCTAAGATTGCGAGCTTGGAGGAGTCCATAAAAGCTGGTGAACAGACTGTAGTCCAGCTACACCAAACTCATCAGTTGGATACCAGTAAAATTGAACAACTCGACTCTTGTATAATGGCCTAGAAGGCTAAGTAAAAAGATACACAAACCCTATAATTTGTGAAAAGGTTAATATTAATCATGTTTTGGAAATTAATGTTAATTAAAGATATTAGAGTAAACTTGTGCAATAAATATGACATTACCATAGTTGTAATTAAACCAAGTTAAAATCTTCATTAAATAATTCGGGTTAATTGTGACACTTGACACCTAGGTTCGATGATTGAGTCAGGTATAGGGTGTTATAACCATCGACTGTTTGATCAAACTTGATTTTATGGCATGTTGCTCTCTTTGTCGGGTTCATCCTTTCCATAGTTCGGGTTGAAAGATCAATGCTCGAAACATCATGCATGGTCAATTCAGGATAAGTCCCATTTTTCTTTCTTATTTACTTTCTTTTGCGTTTTTTTTTCATAATCCTTTCCTTGATTTCTTGGTCTTTGTTGGAAAAAATGGGTTTATCCTTTCCTTTTTTTTCTATTTGATTGCATTTATTGATGCCTCTTGGATATAAGGTTATTGGTTTTTAGGGTTGGTTACCGGGATTTGTTTGGTAAAGGGATTTACTATGGTGGTGAGAATGGTAGTGGGATTGAGAGCGAGGCTTGGTGGTGGTCTATTAGGAGTGATGGCTGAGCTGAAATGGGAAAGGTGGTGGTGAGAGAGCTTAGTTTTAGGGTTTACGTGGTGCTTTTTTAAGGGAATGGTGATTTTAAGTGGTTGAAGGTTCTGGCAATTGAGAGTAGCTTGAGTTGATAATGGTTGTTGAGGGCTCGAGAGAGAAAGTTAAGGGAAATTTGATGGTTTTGTGATGGTGAGAGAGTTGAATGGTAGCGTGAGATGATTCGGGGTGGTAATGGTGGTGGTCAGTTTAGTTCAAAGGGGTAATCGGTGTTCGCGAGGTTTGTAGAGAAAGGACAGAAAAAGTAAAAAATGAAGGAAAAATAAAAAAAAATGAAATAAAGTAAAATAAAAAATGACAATGGTTAAAAAGGTTTAAAAAAATGTTTAAATTAAATGGCAATGACATGGAAGTCATGTTCACATTTAACGACACAATTTGTATCATGTTAGACTTTCGTAACACTTTTAATATTAAGTAATGTTTCATTAAATAAGATATTACAAATTGATAATATTAGTTATCAAAACGTGAACTTAACCAATCATGAGTGATTATTTTTGTAGTTTGCTCTGATTTAGCACAAAAATCAATAAAAGTTGCTGTCAGCGTGCCAGCTGTAGCAGGCAAATGGGTTGGCAAACCACGATGTTTTTATTGATTTGCAGCACTTACTCTTTTTTTTCTTCAGCAAACTTTCTATTGTTTGTTTATTGGAGGAAAATTTTGGAAGATTAGATTGTCTTCTTTTCAGTTGATAATAAATTAAAAAAAAACTGCTGAGTTTTGGGAAAAAGTTTTGAGATGAAAAGAATGTTGTTTTTCTTTTTCAAATGGATATTCATAAACAAACAACGTTGTTACAGAAGATCTTTTATTTATTGAAAACGAAAATCAAAATTTTTATATATTTTTACAAGAATTTATATTTGATTAAAATATTTCATAAATATTTGTATTTTTACAAATTTAAAATTTAATTTCTATATTTTTAAGAATTTAATTTTTTATTCTTTTTAGGCTTTAAATTTTAAATTTAATTATTAATTTCATTAAAATTATTTTATTAAATTTAAGTTCATTACAATGTCGCTTTTAGTTACATGACATCCAAAAGAGTATTTTGTTTATTTCAAAATATCAAATCAATAAATATAATAAAAAATTTAATAATTAAACTTAAATTTAAAATTTCAAAAGAAAAATTAAATTCCTAAAAATAAAAATATAATTTTAAATTTTTAAATAATAGAAACACTTATTATATATTTAAATTTTGCGGTTCATACACTAATGTTAGCTAAATAGGTTCTAAATTTAATGTGAAATAGAAAATTGTTTAGTTTGGTGTTTTTTCCAGCCAAATTAGTATTTAACTTTCATTCCATTACATTATGATACCTTGGTGGTGAAGTTTTAACTATACAAACATAGTTAGAAATCTCTATAATTAATTTATATCTATAAAATAATCAATAAATGATAGACATGTTGAAATTAAAAAATTCACAATCAATCAAATAACTATGATACGTTATTAGGCATAATGATCTATTTGATCCTCGAACTTTACAAAAGTAATTTTATTATTTCATTTAATTTTAACTTTTGAATCTATGTTGTTTATCAAATCACCTTAAAATAAATGAAAATATTAACGTTTGATGACTTTGTTGACATAATATACACATGCATTGCCATGTGGATATCACGTCATCAAATAATTGATTTTTTAATATTTAAAATTTCAAAAATTATAAAATTGTGAAATTAATTATTAACATTTAAAAAGTATAAAAGTTGTAAAATATAAAATATTTTTAAAAATTTTAAAAATTAATTAAATCTTGATATAGCATACATGCGGATGTCATATCTACAAAGTTAAGTTAACTTTTCCATTCGTTTTGAAGTGATATTACAAACGGGCAATTTACCAATATAAGCCCTTTTTTTTAAAAAAAGTTACCAAAATGGGCCCATTATTTAATTATTTATCGGGATGATCCATTTTTCGGCAAATCGTGTCCACCTCAGCGCGCTGACGTGGCCGCGAGTTGTCCTGCGCATGAACAGTGTTGCAACGGTCAAAAATTTGACTGTTGCCCCCCCTAACGGTTAAAAAAAACTATCAAAA
Source organism: Gossypium raimondii (assembly GCF_025698545.1). Lineage (NCBI taxonomy): Eukaryota > Viridiplantae > Streptophyta > Magnoliopsida > Malvales > Malvaceae > Gossypium > Gossypium raimondii. Next base: position 18,845,477 of record NC_068572.1, on the reverse strand, counting down.
CCCCTCACCCCTTTATTTTTCACAAACTAATCCTCTCTCAAATTTCCTCTCAATTTCCTTCAAAATTTCTCTCAAATCCATATTTAATTTCAATTTGCTCTCAAGTTCTTCTTAAATTTCTCTTAAATCTCTATTTTTAAATTTTTTTTAAATTTTTTTTTACCATAAAATTTTGTACGATTTCAGCAATGGCCGGAGAATTGACTCGTCTTGATAATCATCACATATCGGTGGAACAAATGAAAATGGTAAGCGTTAAATATAATTTTTAAATATTATTTAAGAATTTTTATTTATGCATTTTTAGATAATTATTAATTTATTATTTATTATAAAAGTCTGTAGATCGGGTATTGGAATGCAATATCCGGAATATGCATGCTCCTCCATCACCGTTGGTAGAGAACTACCTGCGGGAAGCGGGTTTTTGGCACGTGGCGACGGTAGGTTGGGGATGCAAGGTGGACCTGAAACTAATTAGTGCGTTGATCGAGAGGTGGAGACCCGAGACGCACACATTCCATCTTCCATGTGGAGAGTGCACTATCACTCTAGAAGATATCAGTATGCAATTGGGATTGCTAGTGGATGGGTACCCAGTCACTGGGTCTGCCCAATCTATCGATTGGGGGGCGGTGTGCTATGAGCTTTTGGGCGCTATTCCGGAGAAAATGGAGGGAGGTAAGATCGAGATGGGCTGGTTACGTAGCAAATTCCCTGATCCGGATGAAGATTCAACCGAAATTGAAAGAATCCGATATGTTCGGGCATACATTCTTCAATTAATTGGAGGTTATCTGATGCCCGACACGTCACGGAGCCGTGTACATCTAAGATGGTTGTTGAAACTCGTTGGTTTTAGAGCAACCGGTGAATTGAGTTGGGGGTCTGCTGTCTTGGCAACGTTATATCGAGAGATGTGCGGGGCGACGCGACCGAGGAGAGCAAAAATCGGAGGTTGCCTGTCACTACTGCAGTCATGGGCACGGTTTTGCTTTCCATTTCTACGTCCTCGAGTGGACCACTCATATACATTCCCATTCATAACGAGGTAAATTTTTTATTAGATTTTACAATTATTATGTAGATTTTTAAAAATAAAAGTATGCTAAAAATTTATTTAATTAGGTGGAACCATCCGGCAACTCATGCTCGATTACCTACCTCTCTTGAAGATATACGGCTTCTATTGGACCAACAGTCAGAAGCACAAGTAAGTATTAAATAAAATAGATATTTTCATACATTCGCTAGTCGATTGGTATTTAGTATTATGTATATAACTAATATTTCTATCATGTTCATATAGTTTCAATGGACACCATACGAGGATCCGGCAATTCGGGCAGTAATTCCGGAACAGTTCTTACAAAATCCACAAGCTTGGCACGTGAAATTTGTGTTGATCAACTACGCAACCGTGGAGCCGCACCAGTCAAACAGAGTGCTACGACAGTTTGGATGTAGACAACCGATTCTCGTGGATCCTGAGGTGTTTGACGATCAACACAAAGTCAACCTTCGACAATTGAATATGGGCTGGCCGAGATACTGGTCCGAGTACATGGAAATGTGGGAAGATCGGTATGAATATATACCTACTCGGGAACCAATCATCGTTCCGGAGTTAGCGTCCGTTCCAAAGTACATGCCACAGTTTAGGATCCATGGCAGCCGTATTTACTGACGCCAGAGGAGAGGTAGCGGCAAATACGTGTCAAAAGGGAAAGGCGCGGGCCTCTAAATCCAAGACAACAAGACGACGAAGGCAGCCCCTCAACGAGGCCCAGACATTCACCCGGCTCATCATCAGCGGCCATGCAATCACCAGGCCCAACGAGAGCACTGACACAGTCACCCGACGTAGTAGTTCAGCCGATGATACTCACGCAACTGCCTTTTCAGATGATGTCAGGTGCGTTTCCTAGCCCTTATATGTATCCCAACCCTTATATGTATCCTTTTCTGAGTCCTATGGCAAGTTGGAGTTAAATGCCCGGTTCAGCTCTATTTCCTGTTGTGCCGAGTGCACCGCCGATGTATAGGCCAGCGGCACACGAGGGATCGCAAGAGGGGCCGTCGAGGAGCTCTCCTTTTTACCAATCCTCACCAACGTATGGGTTTCAAACACCGTCATCGTTCGTGATGCAAACACCTCCACATACACTATTCTTTGAAGGTGGATCATCGTCCCAAGTTCGCCAACCATTCGCCGTACCGGAAGAACCAGAATCCTCGCCAGAGGAACAGCAATCGCCACTGGAAGCTAGAGAAAGGAGAAATCCGGCACGTAACCGCCGACGGCCGCCATGTGGCACTGAATCCCCCGGGCATAGACATTGATTGTCGTATTTAAATTTATTTGTACAAATATTTTGAATATTTTGATATTATTTTATGTAATAAAATAGAAATTTTTTTGAGTTATTTTGATATTATTTGATGTAATAAAATAGAAGTTTATTTGATGTAATAAAATAGAAATTTTTTTGAGTTATTTTGATATTATTTGATGTAATAACATGAGCTTAATTAATTTGTACAAATATTTTTTTGAGTTATTTTGATATTATTTAATGTAATAACATGAGCTTAATTAATTTGTACAAATAATTGAAAAAATATAATTTATTTACAATTACATTCAACTATTCTGATTAGGGCATGATCGGCTTGTATGGCCTAGATTCCTACACCATCCGCACAACTTTTGTTGACTGGCTATTTCTCAAATATCCATATTGTTACGTATTCTAGTCGAGCAAGGTCGACCCTTTGGTTTATGACGCAATTCTCTATCCGGTAACAGCTTAAAAGGAGCAAGAGATACCGGTAGCCACTTACGTTCATCTAGGACCGGTGGGAAAACGTGTCTCTAGACACTGTACATGTTTTCTAATTTGTACACTTCATCCACATAGCTTATCGGATCCAGACGGAGATTCTGACAAGCTGCAATAACATGAGCACATGGATAACGAAGTGCATCAAACATCTCACATTCACAAGTCCTATTTCGCAAGTGTTCTGGTTAAAAACCAGTCGCACCGTATTCTTCGACAAAAAAACAACACCATTCTCGGTGTGGCAAACCTCACCATCATAGTAAATAACAACACTAATACGTTCACTCATATTTGAAACTCTAACCTTTTTAGTCTCTCTAAATTGTTTCTGCTGTGACTTATGCATTCTGAGAACATTTTCTGCCTAATTTATAGCCTCAGCCCAAACATGCTACTGTAGCAAAAGCGCGTCCACGAGGGCGTGATTTCACAAATTCTTCTCAAATAGCATTTTGCTAGAAGCAACTTTATACTATTTGCTCAGAAACGTCAAAAATATTTATTTCTTCCATGACCTACTGTAGCAAAAGCGCGTCAACCAGGGTGCGATTTCACAAATTCTTCTCAAATAGCATCCAGCTAGAAGTGATTTTATACTATTTGATCAGAAACGTCAACTCAAAAATATTTCTTTCAGGAACTAAAAACCCTGAAAAGCCTGAACCCTAAACCCTAAAAGCCAAAAAACCTAAGAAAAATGGCAAAATTGCGTCCCCCGGAACGCACTACGTGGCATGAAATCGCGGCCACGTCAGCGCACTTTGCTGATGTGGCAGCAAATCGCATCCTAGAAGGCGCGATTTGCTGCCACGTTAGCATAGCGCGCTGACGTGGCTGCGATTTTCTAGCGCGTCCCCTAACATTGCGCTGACGTGGACGCGATTTGTCGAAAAATTGATCATTCCAGTAAATAATTAAATAATGGGCCCATTTCGGTAATTTTTCAAAAAAAAGGGCTTTTTTGTGTAAATTGCCCATTACAAACAATGTAAGTTTAAGGGTTGAAAAGAGACAAAAAAAATTAAATTAATAACTAAAATGACTTTTTTTTTTGTAAAGGTGAAGGACCAAATAAATCATTATGCCTTCTAATCACCATTATAAGTTATTGTTTTTTTTTTATGCAATTCTTATTTTTATTCTTAATCCTCTAACTCTTAAATTGGAAATTAGTATGTATTTAAGCGCACTTAAACTCACATCTCCTTACATATTGTAATAGCAATGATAGGAATTAAATTAAAGTTTAATCACATAAATCATTAACTCAAGAAAAACATTTTTACCAAAAATTATTTTATATGGTATCGTATAAAACTACATTGTATAAATAGCATATTAATTTCCTAGTTTAAATGGTTAAAATTTCATTTTTAATAATCTCAATCATAAAAATTATCAAAATTTTATGTTCAAAAACAATTCAAAATCGGTTAAATTGGATAAATGAATGCAATTTAAATGGACATTCATTAGGAATTGATTGATGAGAGAAATGGATTAGAAAAACTTAAGAGAATTAAGTTTATCTATGAAAAAATATTATAAAATTCATTTACCACGTGTTTGAAAAATTGCATGGCAATAGAATTTGAAGTAATTATGATCTCAATTTAGTCTGAGAATCGGCTAAACTTATAGCTCTAATACCAATAAATATAACACCCTTAACCCGACCCAATTGTTGGACCCGAGTAATAAGATGCTACGATAAAATTCAACAACCAACATATACTTTACTAAACAAAATTCCAAATACTTAGCATCAAATCACATATAGTCAAGCATATCGAAAATTTGTAAACTACGTGGACCTACTCGTGAAATTCAAACATATGGTAGGATTAAATTGTAAAATTTTAAAGTTTAAAGGTCAATATTAAAAATTCACGGTTGGTATCGATGCGAATGGATACCTTACTAAAAATCGATATTTATTTCATTATTATATTATTATACGATATTTCCAAAACTATTCTCCTTAATCCTCATCACAAATAATAAATTTGAATCGAATCAATTCAACTATTTTTATCATTTATAACTTACCTTTTGATCTTCTCATGCAATACAATTCATAAATTTAGTAATTGAAGTTATTCGAGTTATAGATACACAAACCGTAAACTCCAAACTATTTGTCGATGACCTTGTCTTTTCTTTTCTTTCTCAAGGATTCCGGGTCGACGTTAGCTACGTATTAAAAAAATATAATAAATTAACACTACACATCCCAATTCAAATTAAATTGCTAAATTATACAACTTTTGCATATTATTCAATTTAGTCCCAAAAACCTAATGTCGAATTTTCTAGTGTCCCTATAGGACTTCCTATTTCTCAATTACACCCCTAATTTTTAATTTTGCACAATTTAGTTCTTATTGTACAAATTCATCAATTGACTTTACAAATTAGTCCTATTTCACATCTAACCTTAAAATCTGTCAAAATAACACCTTAAACTTCAACCATTCAACTAAGGTAGTATACTCAAATTTTAACCATAACAAAAATTACAACATGGTTCAGCTAGCTTGTAGTACCGAGATTCCAAAAACATAAAAATTACAAGAAAATAGATTAAATTGACTAACCAATTGAAGCTTAGAACCCTAGAAACCCTTAGCGAAAAGTGTTTCCCTTTGGTTCGATTTTGCATGAAGAATAAATGAAATGAAAATGTTTTTGTTCTTTTGTTTCCTCTATCTATATTTTATTACATATGTTTTTATTTATTTTTAATTATTATTTCATAACATTTTCAACCATTAAACCCACGTTACGGTCCACTATAATTAGAACCATGGTTTAATTGCCTTATGAGTCATTTAATTAATTTCTACTTAATGATTACTAACAATTTAACTTTTGACACTTTTACAATTTAGTCATTGTACCATAATTAAGCACTAATTCAATAAAATTAACCGACCAAAATTCATCACTTATACAACAACTCCGTAAATATTTTTATTAAATATTTACAAGCTCGATTCAAGAAAATGAGGTCCCGATACCTCTTTCTCCAAAACCACTGTCTTTGGAGCCGATACACTTGTATCTTATCTAGCTTTCCAAATAACCAAAATTATTACTGTAATACCCTCATAAATATTAATAAATAATATTCATTGATTCTATCATTGGAAAAGAGTATTCCGAAACCATCGTTTCTGACTCCACTGACTTTTGGGTCATTTCAGTTCTCTCATCCTTTAAGAAATTTCGTCCTGGAAATTTACCTTGAAAGAGGTGGAGTACTAAAATTTCATTTAATCTATTCATATGTTATAACTTTGTTGATTTTGGTTAGACTCAAGTCAAACACATAGATTAACTAACTTGTATCCTAATCTAGCATCGTAATTGCATCATCATATAAAACTGAAATAATCATGTTGAAATATAAGTCTATCATCAAATGAACATACGCAATTATGTCGACATGCAAGTGAATCATCGGATGAAACTGAAGCTACTATATTGACAGACACAGTGCATCATTGGATAAATCGAAGAAAATATACTGGCACACACAGTGCATCATCGGATATATCGAAGCAAATATACTGGCACACACAGTGCATCATCAGATAAACCAAAGTATAACCTCTATTTCGTTTAAATAGAGGTTGTGAGTCTATAGCCTCTATTCTCTTTCCAAATACTCAAAGAGACTTATCTTTCTTATCTAAGCCCAAAGCTTCTTCAACCATTTTCGCTCATTCAGCTAGGTCGACAAACTCTTTTATTTTGTGTGATATCAACTAAACTCAAAGCCCATCTTGAATTCCCTGGAGGAATCACTTAGAACTTTCCTCTTCAGTCGAAACAAGTTCTAAAGCATACTTACTGAGTCATAAAAATTCATATTCGTAATCAATTACTATCATTTCACCTTGCTTTAGCAATAAGAACTCTTGTTTTCTTTCTTCCAAGTACAGTTCACCAACATACTTTTTCTGGAATTCAGATTGAAAGAAATCTCAGTCAATCTGATGAGCGAGCACATGACAAATAACAATCTGCTGCCAATTATATATTTCTCCTTGCAAAAGAGAAATGACACATATAACATATTCGAAGGGCGTGTGTTCTAACTGTTGAAGTACTCAGTTTGTTGCCTCTAGCCACATCTCGGCTGCCAAAGGATCGACCCATTTTATTCCCACAAACTCTATGGCACTGTATTTTCGTAGTTCTTTTATTGGGGCTTGTCTAGTAGCAGTTGCTGAAGTAGTTTGTGAAACAGTTCTCCCTATTCTCTAAAAGATTTCTACTATCTTGCCTAATAATCCTTCATTACTTTGATCATTTTGTTGAGATCTCACGGTTCTATTTTGTCGAGCATTGGCTAAATCTTCACCAGGTGCTTCGACCCCAATCCTGTTTTCATTCTCAACTGAGTGACCACTATTATTCATGTCATCATTATCAATGTTTCTCGGTTCCACTAACATTTTCAACTATAAATCAAAAGAATTTACCCATCAGCATCCAAGTCCCGACTCAAACGTGACTCAATAATAGCATGAACCTCTAGACTCAATTTTGATCTCAATTTAGTCTAAGAATCAACTAAACCTGTAGCTTTGATACCAATAAATGTAACACCCCTTACCCGGCCCGGTTGTTGGACTCGAGTAATAAGATACTATGACAAAATTCAACAACCAACATATACTTCACTAAACAAAATTCCAAATTCTTAGCATCAAATCACATATAGTCAAGCATATCAAAAATTTGTAATCTACGTGGACCTACTTGTAAAATTTAGGCATATGGTAGGATTAAATTGTAAAATTTTAAAGTTTAAAGGTCAATATTGAAAATTCACGGTTGGTGTCTATACTGAATGGATACCTTACTAAAAATCGATATTTATTTCATTATTATATTATTATATAATATTTCCAAAACTAATCTCCTTAGTCCTCATCACAAATAATAAATTTGAATCGAATCAATTCAACTCTTTTTATCATTTATAGCTTACCTTATGATCTTCCCATGCAATACAGTTCACAAATGCAACAATTGAAGTTATTCGGGTTATACAAAACACAAACCGTAAACTCCAAGCTATTTTTCGATGACCTTGTCTTTTCGTTTCTTTCTCGAAGATTTTGGGTCGATGCTAGCTACATATTAAAACAAATATAATAAATTAACACTACACATCCCAATTCAAATTCAAATGTTAAATTATACAACTTTTGCATATTATTCAATTTAGTCCCCAAAATCTAATGTCGAATTTTCTAGAGTCCCTATAGGACTTCCTATTTCTCAATTACACCCTCACTTTCAAATTTTGCACAATTTAGTCCTTACTGTACAAATTCATCAATTGACTTTACAATTAGGCCTATTTGACATCTAACCTTAAAATCTATCAAAATAACACTTTAAACTTCAACCAATCAACTAAGGTAATATACTCAAATTTTAACCATAACAAAAATTACAACATGGGTTTGCTAGTTTGTAGTACCGGGATTCCAAAAACATAAAAATTACAAGAAAATAGATTAAATTGACTAACCAATTGAAGCTTAGACCCCTAGCCAAAAGTGTTTCTCTTCACTTCCCCTTTGGTTCGGTTTCGCATGAAGAATAAATGAAATGAAAATGTATTTGTTCTTTTGTTTCCACTATCTATATTTTATTACATACGTTTTATTTATTTTTAATTATTATTTTATAACATTTTCAACCATTAAACCTATGTTACCGTCCACTATAATTAGAACCATGGTTTAATTGCCTTAGTCCCTTAATTAATTTCTACTTAATGATTCACTAACAATTTAACTTTTGACACTTTTTACAATTTAGTCACTGTACCATAATTAAGCACTAATTCGATAAAATTAACCGACCGAAATTCAATTCACTTATACAACAACTCCGTAAATATTTTTATTAAATATTTTTATGATCTTATCTAACTTTCCAAATAACCGAATTATTCTGTAATACCCTCGTAAATATTAATAAATAATATTCATTGATTCTATCATCGAAAAACAGTATTCTGAAACCACCGTTTCCGACTCCACTGACTTTTGGGTCATTACAAATTATAATTGAATTGAATTGAAATTATTATTAAAATGACTTTTTTATTTCTTTTAAAATAGTCGTTCTAATTTTTTTGTATGTAAGATAAAGTTATTAATTAAATAAACTCTAAGCATCTTGATTATCACTTAATTATCATTAGAGTTATATACCAATTAAGTATATTCAGTCAAGTAAAATCTAAGAAAAATTACCGTAAAAAAGGAGATTGTTAACAACAATAAGTTATAATTATATAAAAAGAATAAAGTATTTAATCATTGGTTCTTCAAAGAGGCAACTTCAAATTATATTCAAACAACAATGGTGCCAAAGAGAGGTATAATATTATTTTAATTTATGATTAGGAAATATAATATTATGATATTCTATTATATTATTAATTTTTTTAATTTGGAAGTTGTTTATACTATACTGAAGCAAGTGATCTCAATCCAGTTTTCTTTTTAATCCATGATTTGTTTGGTGCATTTGAAAAATGTTTTACGTATTTGTTTTAAAAGAAATTCAAATTTCAACAATTATTTTTAATTGTTATTATTAAATGTTATAATTAATTTAGTATAAATATTTTTGTATTTAATTTCTTATATAGTTTCAAATTTGTAAATTATTTTAATAGTTTTATGTATTAATTCTTTTCTCTTTTCGTTATTTTTATAATGTTATTTTATTCTCTTAATTATTTTTCAAAACTAATTCACCCTTATTATAAATTAAAATAATCCTCATTTAATTAAAACAAATATTATTTGAAATAATAAAACATATTATTTACTAAATAAAAATATAAAATCACGCGTAATGTGCTTAACATTAAAAGCTAATAACATAAAATGATAATATGTCACTTTTAAGATATAATAAGAAAATGAAATATCCAAGTTATTTTATTTTATATTTAAAACCTCACTATCAGTATATTAGGGCACACCTTTTCATTTAGGCATAATGAAAAATTCATTCTTAACGTTTGTCTATTTTTAAAATGTTATCATTATGTTCTTTTTATAATGTTAACCTTACTCATTCAAATTTTATCAAATAAGCCCCATTTGAACGAAAAAAGTTGATATGATGTTTGTCAACTAACGGTCAACCATTTCGTTAATGTGATATAGCACCTCATTGATGACTTCACTGATGTGGTGTGACACGTAATTGATGATGTAGCATTATATATATTTTTTTAAAAATAAAAAAATATTAAAATTTTTAAACTTTTAAATATTCAAAATTATAAAAATATCAAAAAAAATAATGTTCGAAAATAATAAAAATTAAAATAAAAATAAAAAGGCATTGATTTCCATCAACAATTCCACAACTCTGTTCTTACTTCTAATGCCTTCCAAACCTTGGATTTTCCATTGCTATATTTCTTCAAGCACTAAGCATACACTTGTTACAAGCCTGGACTTTAACCGAGCAAATCATATAGCCTTAGGCAAGGAATTCACTTCAAATTGCTTGAGTGAGCTTGAATGCTCAAAATTGAGAATCTTAAAGAAAATTTTAAGGCACTGACTATAAGGCTTCTAAGCGAAACAAGCAACAAGACAAGAAAACTCAAGAAATTGTTCCATGTCAGTGCTCCCAATTGGATTATTCAATAGTGAAATGATACATATGAGGCTGGGGAAAGCCTCTATCTATAGTTGAGTTCCTCTTACATCAACAATATATATTGCATTACATTAATAGCTCAGATTTAAACCTATCTACAAGATAAAGTTCTAAGGAAATTTAAATGTTCTATACTATTTATCCTTAGAATTCAAATTAACTTGATAAACTATGAGCTACATAATTGTTTATTGGGTCACCGAGCTTCCAATAGATGGGCCTTCTAGAATGTTCCAAGAATTGGGTAATCCTAGTGTTTTAAGTAAGCCTAATATACTCAAATGATTTCCTTAGGCTATTATGTGTGCCTTATCATAGGACTTTGTGCACAGGATATGACATTTCCCTACATGTTCTATTGATTCCCTCATCCTGTCCTTTGAATAAAACCAATTCATTTTATCTCGAAATTGACACGATGCCTTTGTTGATTCCCAACTAGATTCACTATTGGTAGTTCTTCTTTGAACAAATTACCTTGGCTCATAATTTTTCCATTGTTTAATTTGATTTACCATGCCATATTGTACATCTCAATAAAAGAAGGCCCTCATTCCAACTTAGCTTGTTGTAGCTTGCCTTAATTTGTATTCGCCTGACCCTTATGAAAAATATTGGGCACACTTACATTAAACATTGGGTGAACCTTGAGAATTGATGACAACTCTAGTTTGCAGGCCATTTTGCCTACTCATTTCAGAACTTTGAAAGAACCATTATGTCTCTCCCTGAATGCATTTACTCTATTTGACTGTCCATATCTTGTTGGATCTGGTGCCTTAAATGTAATATTTTCATCTATGTACACTTGTAATTTTTTTTGAATAGATTGGTTAATGAAACAATTCATGGATTGCATTAATATACTTTATACAATTATCCTAATGTGGTTTTTACATGAAAAGAAAAATAGAAGTAAATATGGGCTCATTAGTTGTCTAATGTTTAAACCAATATTAAGCGGTATCACGTAGCCGGAACATGATATGAAAACATAAATTATATTTGTAGACGAACCTCATCATGTCCTTATTCTAATCGAAAATGAGCAATCCCATTGAAATACCGATATGTCATTTATCAAGTCCAATTTGGGAGATGTCTTATCTTGGGCATCGGAACAGACGACTCTCATAAGATAGAGTGGTAAAAAATGATATGGATGAATGCTTAAATAGATCGTAAAGTTTGTCCAAGTCACAAATTTATCCTAGATCTCTAGACGAAGGTAAACTGAAATGAGAAACAATGAAAATAGATAAGTTGTCACAAAGGAGAGTTAAACGAAATTAAAACAAAAGAAAGATGAACAAGCTGGTAAAGAGTCCAAAAGAGAACGAATTAGGGTTTCTTGGATGGAAAGAAACCATCCTTGGACCTCAAGAAAATGTCCCAACCAGATCTGGAAAAACAAAACACAAATAGATTTGTTAGAAGTGATTTTAAAGACAAAAGCAAACTGTTTTGTGCAAGAATGCTTGAAACAACAAAAAATATTAAAACTCTTAATTTTAATGTGTTTCTTGATGGAACAATATAGGAGAATGTCTTTCTTGAAGCAACTTTAACCTAGAACGAAAATCAATAAAATTAGTAAGCCAAAACAACAAGAACTAACTTAACTATAAAAGAAACGGTAAATTAATGACAGAAAAGAGAAGATGACATCCTAAGAATCTCTGAAACAATAAGAATCCACAACTCCTTTCAATGGCTCTAATTCCCCCTCCAAGAAAGAGATCTTGGCAAGAAAAAGCTTGAAGATGATTCTCACAACCTGAAAGATTGTTAAAACAACTTCTAAAAGAAATTCAAGAGCAATTCTTGAAGAAAAACTCAAAGAGAATTATTATTAACTCAAAAAAACATAAATCAATTGTATGTGTAAAAGGTTGAACGTCCATGCTACTTATAGGCCCCTAAAATAAGTTTTCCTAACCCTAATAGAATAACTAACATGATAACTCATCAAATAAAAAAATAAAATAATTCTAAGTGTGAAATTTTAATGGGAATTTGGCCAAATGAATTTAATGGGCTCTTTGGGCTGAATTTTTACATGATGATCCACCTATTAAAATAAAACTGGACCTATAGTTTAAATATTTTAAAATTTGGGTCACTTTGATAATTTAGCCTGATATTCAATTAAATTACTTTCCAAACTTTAGGATGGGCTTGTAGACATCTTAATGTGTCATTTTTTCAAGAACTTGGTCTTGTAATCCGTTTACTCTCGAAATTAGCTAGTTCAAGCTTGTACATGAAATCCAATGCGCCTTGGCTGCAAGATTCGGTTTCTTGGACCAAGATTTCCAAGATTTGAAATCTTGATTTTCTTGATTCTTGAAATTGTCTTAAACAACAAAATTGGACCAAGATTTGGTTTCTTGATTTTCTTGAAAACAAGAAAGTGAATCTTGATTTTCTTTTTTAGTCGTGTGCGCATTTAGGGCCTTGGTAATGAAGTCTTGGATGGTCCTGTTCAATTGTGCTTGGATTTGCTTGGCCTTAGACCTTGTTATTGGGCTTTAAGGAAAACTGAGCCTATCAAGTTCATGAGCCTTATTTTTGGCCTTGAGACTCACACCATTCCCCTCTTCCTCAAAATGAATCGTCCTCGAATCTGAAACATCAAAGGGAGGTAAATCAGCAATATTAAAAGTAGAACTTATATTGTACTCACCGAGCAGATATATTTGATAGGTGGAAACACGAAAATTTATGTGTTTTTACATGTCCTTTTTAACTTAAAATCATGCTATTTCGGTTAAATTCTTGTCAAAAAATAATTAAATGTTATAAAATAATTATATTATGTTAAAAATATGGACATGATGAATTTTAATTAATTTTATATTTAATTTTGATTAATTTTGACTATTTTCGACAGATTCACACAAAGGGCAAAAATTAGCTCGACAGACAATGCTCGAAGAATAAAACCGAGAAGCAATTTGAAGCATCGAGGACAATTTATTTCCAGCCTAAGATGGTCCAAAAATGTGTGTTAATTCATAATATAATTAATTTTAATTTATTCTCAATTTAATTTGGGCTAAATAAATTATTATTAATTAATTATGGAAAAAAAGGTCCAGTTGAACCGCATTGGTTGAACCGAATCTAGTGAACCGAACCAGCCAACAATTGGGCTGCCCAAAACCGTCCATATGCTAACCCGAATCAGCATTTTTTCTGACTAAATAAGCTTGCAAAGAAGCCCTTAAAGAACTTTCAACCTTGCATTCAAACCCCTCTAAAAAATATGGCTTTTTGGATTTGCCCCAAGCTATTTTTAGCAAAGTTGAATCTCTCAACTTTTCCATGTGTGTGGCTAGCCAAGGGGGTCTCTTTTTCTGATGGAATTTGCTATTTTTAGCAGCCACAATCAGCTATAAAAGTCCCCCCTTGCTGATCATTCAACTCATCGCTTACACTCCCATTCTCTCTTCTTCTCTCTCACTTTCTCTCAACTTTTCCTTCCCATTTTCCCTTTTGTTCAAGTGCCAATTTCTTCTCTTGGAAAAGAGGTCCTCATCAGCCATTTTTGAGCAGTAATTAAAGTGTTCATAAGCCACCTTGATAGCCGAGGACAACAGAGAATGAAGAACGGAGAAATCAGTCAAGCCACGGAGAAACACCAGATTTGCTTCTTGTTGTTTGACAAATATGTTTATGAATATTTATGCTATTGAAATGGTTATTTTAATCAATCTAGCTTGAATTTAATCCGTGTTGGGTTGATTATATTTTTCCATCTTGAATTATTGAAATTGTGTTTGTGCTGTTATAGGCCTCGGTAAGATGCTTGATTAAGTAAAATCATGCCTAAGTTATTCTTGCAATATTAATTGTTAGATAACTAATGAATTAATTATTAAATCATATTGAAATTGTAATTAATCGACACAATACTTAATCAGTGCATGTTTATTCTTCTAAGGTAGTTGAAGTTAATTTAGCATTGTATTTGGCAATACATATGCCTTGCATAACTTGCAAGATTATTGTGATAAACTGTTTCAAGATAGAAATACTCTATTACCACACTTGATCTTTTATATGCTTGTGAAGATTGATTAATCGCTTGGATTGACATTGAAAAATGTTCAAAGGATTGATTAATTTAATAAGTATGTATGAGCAGTAGTTAGAAAATTACCGAGTTGCCGTGAATTTGTTCGTAGCAGTATAAACATAAGTTTAATAATTGTAAGTTAAAGGAATGTAATTAATCCAACACAATTATATCATCTTGATTAAACCTTATTTGAAATCGTGCATTAGAACCTTTTTATTTTTAAATTTTTTTACTTAGTTTTTAACCCTTAGTTTTTAATCATCTTTAAACCAAAATATTTTGCATCACCAAAGTGTTTTAGCATTAATTTCATAAATATTCTTTTTTACAGTCCCTATGGGTACGATAACTCGACATTTACTTGTCACTTTACTACTTTTTGCGATTGTGTACACTTGCACATTTTCGTCGTTCCAATAGGTGTTGTCATTGATTCGCTTGAGTACTTGGAAATGACCATCTCTATTATAGCCTTTGAATTGGACTGAGCTACTCTTATCATTCCCCCCTTTCTCATGAAGATTCATCCTCGAATCTTTAGGTGCACAAAAAGAAAAAGGATTAGAATAAATAATAATAAAATGAAAAAAATACTTATCTAAGCTTTCTTGTGTGCAAAAACTATCTCCAGGATCAAAGACATTATTTTGATCCTTCAAATCAACTTCGATCATGTATGTCCCATTTACATGAGTCTTCAAGTAAAAAATAATTTGTAACTTTCTTTTAAAATGCATAGTCATCCATAAAAATTTCTAACGATGAGTCAAGAATTTCACATAATTATAAAAATCAAGAAGTTTAATATTATTATGTAAAAATTCATATTTAAAGTCTAAGGTAGAAAATTTTGTTAGAAGATCAAATGCATAAGGTTATTTAATAAACCTATCGAAAACAACAAAAGTAAGCTTTACATACCTAGACAAACCCATAAAATCAATTGAACTTTTAGACCATTGTTTCTTGACACATGACCAATAAGAAAGCATGTCGTAAGGAAAAATAAAATCAGTAGCATACTTATCAAACACATGCAATGTATGCCTTCTTAATTCAGTTTCTAATGTTTCCTTACCTTTCTTACCTTATAGTACTTGTGGAGAATTATCAATGTTCAACTTACCTCTCTCTCACAAGTGAAATCGTCTATTGATGGTAGAGTAATATAATTGAGAGTTCGTCAATGGATCCTCTAAGTCCTCCACTAAAGAAACACCACTAGACAAATTTGAGTTAGGGTAAGTTAAAACATAATCATTCCTCACTTTTGTATGGATATTTTCTTTCTTTTCATATTATTTTTTCTCATGAGAACTCTCCAATTTTACCTCATATGGATTTCCATTCACCAAATTTGGACCATCAAGTAGACTTTTATCACTCAAGGTCTCTTTTCTCTCGGTCTTTTCACATGATTTTTCCTCACTTCCCATATCCCCCTCACAAGTATTATGAATATTCAATTCAATTCAATACAATACATCTTAATAGGAGAACATGACGTTTCTATCCCATCTAACTCCCTATAGATTCAAGGAAAAAAATTCTCACTATCATCTATTTCCAGTTCATAAAGTTCGCCATCACATATCTCTTTTCCACTAAGGTAAGAACCAACAAAAAGTACAAAGTCTTACTTACTTTCTTCTCTTGTTGGATATTTAATTGGACATTAGAAACCCTTATGATCTTTTGAACTACACCAATAACATTGCACAAAAATTGATAGCTCAATCTTATTCTCTCTATTTGGATATTTAATTGGACATTGGAAACCCTCATGATCTTTGGAACTACACCAATAACATTTCAAAATAGGTGAGAGATCAATCGTACTCCTCTTTTCATTTGATCATCTCCCCTTGTCTAATAGTTCCTCTATTTGAATTTGCAATTTCCCAATCATAACATCATGAATAATTATGAAAGCCTGAAAAGAACACAACCCTCAAGAAAAGAAAAATTAAACAAACCTCATTGGTATGCACTCAGAAATAAAACTGAATTCTCGTTGAGGTAAGAATTAATCTTGTGAGTCCTTTAGGAGTATTTATGACAATCAATCAGAATGTTAAAGAATCTAGCTACCAAATATCCTAACAGCATTAGGAGTCTAAAAGTGGCTAGACACTAACGGTTTGTGTTACACGGAGGAAGGAATGTGCAACGTACTTCAACCTACTAACGCTAGAAACAATAAAGTGTTAGAATGCATATAAGAACAATAAAAAGAAAAAAATGAAAACCTAAGGTTAAGAGTCAATGAAAATTGATGAAACTCAAAAACCCGAAAAATTGTGAAGCAACTTGACACACTTTGTTCGAGGTGTTTCCAATTTCCAAAAATCACAAAATTTAAACTGAAGCCTCATTAAATAATATAGATCTAATCTGGAAAGTTTTGGAAAAAAATTCAACCCACAGAATATTTTTTCTTTTTTCTTTTTTCATATTTTCTTTTTTCTATACTTTTTTCATCACTTTTTTCGTGGGAAATATTTTTTATATTGTAATACAGTTCCAAAAATTAGTATATAAAGTTTCAAATTAATTGAAAAGTGTTTACCTACTCAAAAAAATATTTTTCTGAAAAAATTCTGGGTAAAAACTACTTAAAGGTTGTTTGCAATGAAATCAATTTAGAAATCAACCATGAACACCCGAAACGCCCAAATATGATACCAAATGATAAAGAATGATTTGGATGAATGTGGAAACAGATCATAAATTTTTTCAAAGTCGTTGATTTATCCTAGATCTCTAGAAGAACATAAACTGAAACAAGAAACGATGAAAACAGATTAGTTGTCACAAAGGTGAGTCAAATGCAATTAAAACAAAGGAAGATGAACCGGATGGTAAAGAGTCCAAAAGAGAATGAATTAGGGTTTCTTAGATGGAAAGAAATCGTCCTTGGACCTCAAGCAAATGTCCCAACCAGATCTGGAAAAACAAAACACAAACAGATTTGTTAGAAGTGATTTTAAAGACAAAAGCGAACTATTTTGTGCAAGAATGCTTGAAACAACAAGAAAAGATTAAAACTCCTAACTTTGATGTGTTTCCTAATGGAACAAGATACGAGAACATCTTTCTTGAAGCAACTTTAACCTAGAACGAAAATCAATAAAATCATCAAGCCAAAACAACAAGAACTAACTTAACTAAGTAAGAAACGATAAATTAATGACAGAAAAGAGAAGATGACGCCCTAAGAAGCCTTGGAAACATTAACAATCCACAAATCCTTTCAATGGCTCTAATTCCCCTTCCAAGAAAGAGATCTTGGCAAGAAAAAGCTCGAAGATGATTCCCACAACCTGAAAGATTGTTAAAACATCTTCTAAAAGAAACTCAATAGCAATTCTTGAAGAAAAACTCAAAGAGAATTATTATTAACTCAAAAAAACTAAATCAATTGCATGTGTATAAGAGTGAACATCCATGCTACTTATAGGCCCCTAAAATAAGTCTTCCTAACCCTAATGGAATAACTAACATGACAACTCATCAAATAAAAAAATAAAATAATTCTAAGTGTAGACTTTTAATGGGAATTCGACCAAATGAATTAAATGGGCTCTTTGGGCTAAATTCTTATATGATGATCCACCTATTAAAATAAAATTGGACCTACAGTTTAAATATTTTACAATTTGGGCTACTTTGATATTTTGGCCTGATATTCAATTAAATTTCTTTCCAAACTTCAGGACGGGCTTGTAGACATCTTAATGTTTCATTGTTTCAATAACATGGTCTTATGATCCGTTTGCTCTCGAAATTGGCTCGTTCAAACTCGTACATGAAATCCAATGAGCCTTGGCTACAAGATTCAGTTTCTTAGACCAAGATTTCCAAGATTTGAAATCTTGATTTTCTTGATTCTTGAAATTGTCTGAAGTAGAAAAATTGGACCAAGATTCGGTTTCTTGATTTTCTTGAAAACAAGAAAGTGAATCTTGATTTTCTTTTTTGGTCGTGTGCACATCTAGGCCTTGGTAATAAAGTCTTGGATGGTCCCGTTCAATCTTGCTCGGATTTGCTTGGCCTTCGACCTTGTTATTGGGCCTTGAGGAAATTTGAGCCTATCATGTTCATGAGCCTTATTTTGGGCCTTGAGATTCACATCATTGAGACAGAGATATGACTGACTAGGCGACAGTACATTGGACTGGACCTAAAAAGAATAGATCCTAAATCTGTTTATGGATTTATTTACTTGTGACATTCATAGTGTGACATACCTAAATCCTGAGTGGATGATGGACTATGTATGCATGACTCGTATACATTTATGTAAGTAAAATCTTGAGTTCAAATACATAAGGAATAGAAAGCTGGTATGTTGGGTGTAGAGGTTCTGTAGTATGTAGTGACATTCACAATAATGGAATTCATAGCCTAAGACATGGGTAAATAACATCATCTCTTTGGCATTACATGGTTGATGAAAAGTAAATATGGTCACAAGTTGTTTGTCTTTGTGATGAATGGCTTGATTACTATTTAATAGTAATTAACATTTCATGATGGAAGATGTAATGGTTACCATGAGACAAAATAAGATCATATTGAGAGAACGAATTTATCCTAAAGATATTAAGGATATCCTATAAGAGTAACACATTTATGACAAGGTCATTGGACGAGCACTGACCGAGTTGCTTTTGTAATGGTATGCCATTAGGGATAGCTCAGTCACAATATTATAGTGGAATGACTTCATGACTAAATGAGTTTATAATTAATAACTGAAAAGTTAGATCCTTCATTTTTTGTTGCAGTCTGTCTTGCAAAAATGCGCCACATTCTTTTCTCAAGGCGACTGACTCAAATTCCCCCAACCTGATTTTAAGCAGTCACAATCTTGTCAACATCTGGTTGAACTTCCTCCTGATTTTAAGTAGTCATAGTCTTGTCTTCGACTTCAACAACCCTGGGTTCCAAAACCTTTCCACTCCTCAAGGTGATAGTTTTACATTACGAGTTGTCTATATTCCTTAGAATTTCTGTGTCATTAGGTAAAGCACCTTTGGGGTTTGCTTCTGATCTTGTCGACTAACTATCCCATGTGGTTCTCCAAATTATTCAATGTTGTTGCTTGGCTTTGAACCAAGGCATCACTCTTTGCCATAAATGCCTATAGCAAATTTTCAAGGCCATTTTAGAGGTTCAGCGGGTGGAGGGTTTTGAACTTACTGAGGAAACCCTTGTAGTTGATTTGGTCAGAATTGGATATAGGATTTGCTAGGATCAACCTCTTGATTTCTCAATGAGAAATTCAAATGATTTTTCCATGAAGGATTGTAGTAATTTGATTATGGTTCTGGCCCACTTCTAATATGATTCTGGTTACCCATGTAGTAGATGGATTCTAGGTTTGATGGACAGTTTTCAAACATGTGACCATTTCCACAATAAACATAGGAGATATTTTCAAACTAGCTTGGCTGCTGACCTAACATGTTAGCATTAAAACTATTAGTAGAAAGTTATTAAGCATGGAAGTCATAGAAGATATCTAGGATGCCAAAGACGTAAGTGTAACGACTTCATTAACTCTGACCATTCTTTTTCCTGTGGCTACTCGATTAGTCGGCACTAATAATTACTGCTGAAAATCCTTTCAAGGATCTCATATGCTTCATTATACAATTTTAAAAGAAGAGATTCATTGGTTGAAGCGCCTACCACCATTCTCGTATGTGCATTGAGACCATTGTAAAAAGTATTCAACTGAATACAGTGAGGAATGCCATGGTGAGGACATTTTTGCAACAGCTTCTTGAGTCACTCCCATGCATCATAGAGAGGTTCTTCTTCAAGTTGTTATAATGTAGAGATTTCATTTCTAAGCTTGACACTTTTGCTTGGTAGGAAATACTTCATCTAGAATCATTCAGCCAATTCTTGTCATGTTGATACTGAATAAGGTGGCAAGGAATTCAACCATGATCGTAGTCGATCTCTTAATAAGTATGGGAATAAATTCAATCTCAAAGTATCCTCAGTCACTGCAGCTAACTTAAATGAATCACTTACTTCCATAAATAAGAAGAGGTGCATATGTGAATCTTTGATAAACATTCCACTAAATTGGCCCACTATTTTCAATATTTAGAACATAATAGGGTTTACTTCAAATTGAAGAGCCTCAATTCTGGGTCTCACAATTCTTGGATCGAGTTCATTGAATTAAGGCACGACATATGTACGAATGGCATGATTTTTATCATCAGTAACAATGATTGGATTATGAATGTTGTAAAAAGCTCATTGGTTTTCATTTTGTCATAAAAGATCCATTATCACTTGAAAATAGCGAAAATTACCAAAAATAATAACGAAATGAATTTAAACCAAATTGCAAAATTTCAATTTTACAAATAATTACTAAAACACTGTCCTCAGCAACAACGCCAAAAACTTGTCGCAAAACAATCAAATGATGTGCAAATATACATAGTCGTCAACAAGTAAAAAAGTAGTGAGTTAAAGTATCGTCTTCATAGGGATTGTATAAGCAAATATTGTGAAATTTCAATTGGCAAGTTTGTGGTGAAAATAAATAAAATGTGAAGTGAGAATTAACTAACCAACTTCAATAACTAAAAATGCAGATAAAAATACAAAATGTAAAATGAAGCAGCAATTCTGAGGATTAATAATCATGACATGAATGAACTAGAATAATTACACTCCTCAACTTAATTAATTCAAAACAATGTTTAATAAATGTCCCGAAAAGATCCATGGAAACTTAATTATTTATTAACTTATAATCTTTAGTCATAAGCTTCGTCAAGTCTAATGTTTATATATTAGTCAACATGCATATGTCTCGTCATATTTAACTAAAGATTATATTATAAAGCACCATTCCTTAGAAATTATGTCAACTAACGGTGATATGTTTATCTTGAGATAATTTAATCATATTAACCCTAAAGTTATGTAAGGTAATAAATATCTTTCGATATTATTACTAATTTGACCTAATTAACCATTAAAAGATCAAACATGCACCATCCAAATATCGTGTCCACTAATTACAATCCGGTCTTGATTAAATAACTAGTTTAGATGCAGTTAGACATTTATTAGTCATGAGCAACATGTCAATGATTTTATTTGGATGAATAATCAATTGAAACAAAGAACATTAAAAACATGTTATGAACAAAATAAACCAAGAATGTGCAATCATTCTAGCATAAGCAAAGCTAAGTCATCATTATTAAATCAAATGCAATAGAATAAATTGCAATCATGTTTTTCAACTTAGAACAAAAAAAGTAAAGATTAAAGGGAAGAAAAAACTCCAAGTAGAATCCAGTGGTTCTCCATGACACTGCCCGTGGTTGTTTCGTCGTTTCTTCTCCTTTGCTCCGATGAAAATTTATCCCTCAAGTGGTCGGCCTTGAGAGCTTTAACACTTTAAAATTTCTCAGTCAACTGTCTCTTAAATTTAGAGAGAATGTAAAAATGAAAAATGAGAGTAGTGAGATGCTTCGATGAATGATGGATGATGATTGACTGATTGATAAGGGATCTATTTATACTTGAAGGCTTTAACCATCCCTTACTATTTTTAACAAGGGAATCCCTTAAACTGCTCCCTAGTATGATCGGCCCTTATATTGTGGAGAAGCTAGCGACATGCTTGCTTGATTCTCTCATGGTGGTTGTGGTGGCTCCTTGTTTTAAGGAAGGTAGGTGGAGAATGAGTCCACTGTACCATTTTACCCTTGAGTGGACGGTTGGGCTCCTCCAAGTGGACTTATTGGGCTTCTACATCTACTGAGCTACTTTCTATTGAGTTGAATAGCCTTTTTGAAGCTCAAGGAAGTTGGACTGAGATGCCCACAAACTTGTAGATTTCATATTGAGTCCTTAAAAATATCAATGGTATGTATTTATCATAAAATTTGATTAAACTGATGCACTTCCAAAGTACAATTTAATGTAACAAAAATTATAAATAAAAACTATAAAAAAATGTTCTCAGTTACTTGAAATTTGCATAAATCAAATATGAAAAAGTGTTGAAAATAATTCTATATTTTAGAATTATCACACCCCTTAACTTAATTCATTGCTTATCCCGAGTAATGTCATTTGTACAAATGCTAAACATCTAAATTCAACCCTCCTTAGCATAATTAATTATCCATTTTGGCCATGCTTAAGTGAGGTATCATAGGTGGAAACGTTTTTGTACAACCCCAAAAGAACCTGTCGTTATCTCAATCGTACAAGAATTTTATGCCTCCTTTAAAGATCGGGAATCTAAGAGGCCTTACGGTGATTTTTGGAAATATGTAACGATTAGGGGTAAAGAAGTGCTCGTCACCACCAAGGAAATTTGTGAATTCTATAATGCTCCATACCATGCTTCGGATTTTATTGACAACATTGATTTAACATATTACAATCCCACCACGTAATACTACTTAGTATTAGTTAAATATTAGATAATCAATGAGCCAATATTTGTTTCCATTTTGCTTTCTGTGTAAAATCATTTAGGACAATACACAAATAAGGATATTAATGTAATCAATGGATATTTTATTAAACCAATTTATTTGAAAAAAATATAAGGATACAAAACGAAAATACTACAATTAGGGAACTAGATCCAACATTATTATCATGAGATTAGACTGTAATCGAGCAAATTGTGCAGCCTTAGGTGGAGAATTCACTTCAAATTGCCTGAGTTAACTCAAGCCTCAAAATTAAGAATCTTAAATAATTCTCTAAGGTACTGAATAGAATGCTACTAAGCAAAACAAGCAAGAAGATATAAAGCTCATGAAATGTTTTAGACTAAATTCTCTAAACTTGATTACTCATTAGTGATGATACAAATTATGTTGGGGAAGGCCTCTATTTATGGTTGAGCTCCTCTTACATCAACACTGTTGATTGAATTACATTAATGGCTCATATTTAAACCTATCTACAAGATAGAGTTGATAACTCTAATATCTTAGAGTTATTTACCTTTATTCTAGTAGGAATTTATGATTTTAGTTTATTTTGCAGATTAGTTTTTAATATATTTTAGGAATTTTCTTTTCTTTATATTTAATCCATGTTTTAAGTTAATTATATATTATTGGTGTTAATTCTGAATCATTTTTTGAGTATTTTTATTTTTTGTAGGTCTACAAAGCAGGAAGAAAGGATAGCATGATTTATGCAATGAAAGTAGTTTTCCACTCCACTGAAAGATTTGTTCGCTAGAGTGGTGCGATTATTGATAAGTTTTAAAGGTTGCGAGTTTTGATAGGATATAAAATTGAAAAAGAGACCTAACCTTTAGGGAGGTGAAGGGGAAAATAAGAGAAGCATCTAAAGCCTTCAAGCATCAAGGATCAACGAAAATTATCGAGAAGACTCTATTTCTTTATCAATTTTATTTCTTATTTCTTTTTCCATGATTAGTTCTTGTTTTTATTTCAAGATATTTTTTGAATTTTTCTAAGAATTTAAGTTTTCTTTTCTAGGACTGCAATACATTCAATATTTAGTTAATTAAATACTTTTATATTTCTCTCTTTTTATTCTTGGTGGAGATTTAATTATTTATTCATTCTTATTCTTTATTAGGGATAGTCGACAAGTTATTAATTTGAAAAATCTAAAGAAATTGGAAAAAATAATTTTCATTTTAGATCGAATGAATAACTCTTTGTCTAAATTAGTTGGGTCAAATATTGATTCCTAATTAGGATAAGAATATGCTGAGTACCTTTCAAAGCCATAATTGAGGTTTGTCTTTATCAATTTGTCTAAATTATTAGCATAGGAATATAACTTAATAATTAAATTAAGCTAGTTTTTTATTACTTGGAAGAAAATTAAGTAAATTTTAGTACCTCAAAGTTAGTAATACACTCAATTAGGATAATTTGGGTGGAGATGGAAGAATGAGCTAATACATTGAATGAAATTATAATCCTAGGCTTTTATTGTTAATTGAATTTTTTGTTTCTAATTTTCTTTTCTAATTTTATTTACTAATGTTAGTTTTTAAAAAAATTCTATTATCAATTTATTTGGATAGATTATAGAGTAATAATTGATTATTAGCGCCATAATTAGTCATAACTCTTTGTAAAGATGATATTTTATCTTACTTGTCATGTTACGTATACTAGTGTGTGCGATATTTGTCCAAAAATGTTTTGGCACAATTGCAGGGAGCTAGTTGCTAATTTCGTTGACATTGATTTAATTACTTTTTACCTAGCTCAGATTTCCTTTTCTTTTTGTTTTCAGGTTCCTTTGGCTTTTGTATGCATAGAAATCAAAATCTAAAGTTGTTTTTTGCTTGATTTGGAGATTGAGAGGAATCTACAAAGTCTCAAATAATTAAATATCAATTTTAAGGTTGAGTTCAAGAGTCAACCATAGTTGACCCCAATGCGAATGATAATGTTAGTGAACAATTAATGTATGAGTTCCTCCTGCTACTCCTAGAACTATTAGAGCCTACACTATACCTCATGTTGAAGGGCTCAAAACTAGTATTCATTTTTTAACTACGGAAGCAAACAACTTTGAGATCAAGCCAGTGGTTATTTAGATTGCTGAAGCTAATCAATTTTCTAGTTTTTCTCATGAATATCCCAACCAACATTTGTATAAGTTCATCAAATCATGCAATACATTCAAATTTAATGGTGTTTTGGTAGAGACTGTTAAATTAAGGTTGCAGATTAGTTAGATGGCCTACCGAATGATTCGATTACAACTTGGGATCAAGTTGTGGAAAAATTCTTAGCTAAGTTCTTTCCTCCATTTAAGACAACTAAATTGCAAAATGTCATCACTAATTTCTGATAGTGAGAAGAAGAAACTCTACATGAGGCATGAGAATGTTGATAACTCTTGAAAAAAGTTATATTTCATGCCTTTAGACCTAGCTAATTGCTTGTACTTGGGTATATTTAGTGGCATTTTAGGACACCTTATTAGTATTTTTATCATTTACATTAGGAGCTTGGATTGTGTTTACATATTAGATACTTTTAATTGCG
The DNA here is from genome assembly GCF_025698545.1 of Gossypium raimondii. Taxonomy (NCBI): domain Eukaryota; kingdom Viridiplantae; phylum Streptophyta; class Magnoliopsida; order Malvales; family Malvaceae; genus Gossypium; species Gossypium raimondii. The sequence goes on along the minus strand of NC_068572.1, from coordinate 18,819,774 downwards.
TGTGGAAGGGTTGTATTTGGTAGTTTGGCAAGTACAGGATATGGAGAAAGAAATAAAAGACTGAAGGTTTGTCGGGGCAAAAGGTTGGACAGTTTGCCACCTTGTATGCCATGGCAATTTCAGGAAGATGGCCGAGTCAACACTCATCGCAGTCCAAATTCAGCCCAGCTCTACTTGTACCAGAAAAATCTACATAAAAAAAGAAGATAAGATATCGTAGGCTATTGGAGCTATTCTAGGAAGAAAAAGGCTATAAAAAGCTAAAAGAGGAATCCCTAAGTGTAGGGATCTAGAGGCAACAATTGAAGGTAGCAGCTGAGTAGAGACGAAAAGGGGAGACCGAAGGCAGTCCCTCCCAGCCATCATAGGACATGTTGCTAGATTGAGGATTGATTTGGCGATAGCCATCTTCATAAGTTCTTCTATTATTTCTTATTTTGTTCTCCGTGAATTAATTTGATCAAAACGATGTTGGATGTTAACTCAAACTTGAATTTTAATCACCAATCCATGAGCTAAATCTCATAGGGTTGGGATTACATAATGAAAACTTTTATTTTTTTTAAATGGTTTAAGTATACATTTTATTTAATCTGTTGTTTAATTTAATTGTTTTTATTTCTTAAATGTATGCGTATATTCTCTAGAGATAGATGAATGTGCAGTATGCCCATAAAACTGAATCTAATTTTGAAAAGGTTGGATTAGTTGGACTGTAATTGAATTATATGAGCAAGTACTCGATAGATACTTGTAGTAGACTCTAGACATAGAGCAGCGTTCATATGGAATGAAGACAAAACAGTGCAGGGTACCGTGATAAGGCCTATAGGCACAAGTTAGGTAACTTGATATCTTGCTCTTGAAAGAAGCAGGTCACTTTAGGTCTCTTTTGAGCAGTAGATTAAGTACGATTTTGTTGAGGCATTACTGAAATTAAGGGCATATTCTTAGTAATCCCAACCTTCCAATCAACATCGTAGACCGTCAAACCGTTGCCACAGCATATTTACCATAGCAGTATTAGTTATTTATTTATTCACTCACGTCTTATTCGCGTAAATATTCTTGTATTGCCATTGCATTTTTACTCTTGCTTTGCCCTAGCATTTTCCAATATTAGTTAGTACATATTTCATACTCATCTTTATGTACTTAACTTGACTTTGCCGTAACATTAATCACAATTTATTATAATAACTTAACCACTCTTATACCTAATCCGATCCCTGTGGAGACGATCTCACTTATCATTTTATTACTTGATCCGACGTGTATACATGTACAATTTGCATATCATATTAACATGCGACAAGAATGTTTCAAGGGAATGGAAAATAAGTTTCATTATCATAAGTGCCAAATTGGTTTTTAATCCAAAGTTTTTACACCGGGCTAAAGGAATCAATCAGAGGTAATCTAGATGCAGCAGCTAATGTATCAATATTGAGTAAGTCACTTGAAGAGGCTACCATGATAATTGAAGACATGGTAGAAAATAATTTGTAGGGGATTTCATGTAAAACTTGTATGAACCAAAAGAAGCCAATAAGAGTAGTATAGGCTAATGTTATGACTACCCCTTTTTACTAAAATGGTTGCTTTGAAGCAAGATGTAAATGATAAAATTGAGATTAAAAGAATTAGTTGATCTATTCTATTTGTGATAAATGTAGACATAATCATCATTCTTGGCAATGCATAGTTGAGATAGAATTGTTTGGTTATGTTGGGAATCTGAGAAGACAATATCGTAACCCATTCTCCAAAACTTATAATTTAGGATGGAGGAATCACCCCAACTTTGCTTGGAGTAATAATAAATTTTTTTATTCACAATCTAGGACAGTTAAACCTTCATGTTTCCCTTAGAATCAATATCAAAGGCCACATTCGTAACAACCACAAGTAGTGGAGAAGAAGTCAGCCACAAAGTGCTACTTCAACAATTTATAAAGGCGATCAATGTAACGCCCTTGACCCGACCTGATGGACTAGATCCAAATCTTAGGTGTTATTACTAAAATCTTGAACTTGTATTGATAGACACTTACTAACATAGTTTATGCTAACTAATACCCCTTCTTTTTATTTAATACAATTTGACTTACGTCTAACATAACTTACAAATGCATATCATGCCCTTACAGACAGTGGAGTCTTACAAAAGAATTACTTTCATACATATAAAATCATTTGACATGACTCTTTTTCTTATTATTTGGGGCTAATACGTTAACTACTTTTACGTGGTTAACCCATTCTATACAAATAACAGGGAATTCAACCAATAGTTTTCTTGGATTAATTTAACGGCTCATAAAGCTCGGTCATGCCTGTGCGGTTCCACTCTGTATGCATAAGTTCCCTACTTTTCCCTTTCCTCAACGTAGCCCTGGCGTCATCCCTCACAGTATCCTTTATGCCTAAAACATAAAAACAAACATGGGTAAGTTCAATAGAACTTAGTGAGACTATCTCTTTTTTACCTAAATTCTCGTTGAAAACTTCTTCTTAGATTCACATCTTTGACTTGCTAGTCTTAGAAACTTCACTGTGTGGTTCAAATTAGCTTCATCAAAGTCCACCCAATTGGCGTTGTCCTCAATTATGGCCACGAAGGCCATTTTTCATACTGTACCATGAAATCGTACTTCCTTGACAACTCTAGAGATCTTTCCTTTGGCATAGGTAGCCATAACGACGTACATAAACACTAGATGGCCATAAGGGCTTCCATAAATAATGATAGTCATAGAGGCATCCTTTACAGATTTGCTACAAAGGTATCTTTTGTAACATTCACCACAAAGGCATCCTCTAACAGAAATGGCCACGGAGGCTCTATATAACAAATTCCCGCTATAAATGCGCATTTAGCAGATTCAGCCACAAGGTCTCTCATACAACAAAATTAGCCTCGAAGGCTCTTTTCATAACAGAACAACCACAAAGGCTTTCACATATCAGAGAACAGGCACAAAGGCTTCCACATTTAGGTAAATGGTGTTTTTGACGATAGGGATTTGCCTAAACTCAACGTCTTGAGGGTTGCCCCTCATCACCTAGTACTCTCCCAACCGTTATTTATCATTTTTCCCACATGACACCATACTTCTAGACTAGGTCTTACACTATGTGGTCTTCGTATTCCCATATGATGCCATAGCAATTGGCAAGGCCTTACACAATATGGTCTTTTTGCCATGGCGATGGACTTCCATATCAGAATTCATGTTTACTGTTCTGAAAGACTCACACACAAGCAGACTCAACATGCAGACTCATGCTTGACTGACTTATTGCAATAGGCTCACATACTTATACATTTATATTTTCAAATGTGCGACTTCTTATGCAAAAACAATCATGCTCCAAGCACTTTCATGCATGCAGATACTTTTCATATCAGAAGCATCTCACACTTTTATATCTGTCTTCATGATTTTATCATATACATTCCTTTTATAATAGAGGCGTAGCATCATACAATGCCACATGCGCTATCATCAATCATTCATCTTTCTCATAGTACAAGACAATCACTATAAAAGAAAACAACATGCAAACATGTAGAAATTCATGTGATACATGCAAGAGTCTATGTAGAGTTTCATGAGACTCTCACCTTTAAGCTCGTATTACTTCCTACTAGAAGTTGCAGACATTAGGTTTGGGCTTCCATCGAGTAAATCAACAGCCCCTAAATGATAAATCATAAGAACTCATCAATATATGTTTATCTATCTCATTTCCTTGTACTTTGAGCACCAAATTTCTAAGTAAAACTTTTCCATACTTGTTTCACCAAGCCATATAGATTTGCTCTTAGGCAGCATAGCGTATAAGTTCGTGAATCTTACCTTGACAAGGGGAATCTTAGAGCTCCAATCCATTTCCTAGCCTTAGCTTAAGTGTCTCTTTTAGTTTTCCTTTAGCCTAAGCTGAAATGTTCATCAAGGAAGGAAGACTCCCCTCTTTGTATTTGATACTTTTAGATTTATACAACCCTTGTCCTTATGATAACTTGACACTTGTTACAATCCTAACCATTCAGCGATATGGGTGGTTTACAGTTGTAAGGATACGTGTATGACAATCCATCTGCACACCTATCTTTGTACACGTGAGTCAACTCATGGTTTGTTCCTGGCTACTTTGTTGGAATGAAACTAGAACCATTAGTTAGAGAAACTTGGCGTATATCGCCCTTCAAGGTTCCTAACTTCTTGAAACATCATCTTTTATTACTTCTATGTCTTTTCACCTTATAGTTCTACCATAAGCATCGTCGGGCGGGTCGAACCGCATCACTTCGTTTTTCTCCCATCTTACTCATGCAATGAAGGCTTCGCTAAAAGGGCATGCTCACAGACTAATTTCGTAGTCAATTACAATATTTTACTTAGAGCGTATAACTCTTTCTTCTTTAGACCCTACCCGGTCTCAAAGACTTTGCCGGGCGGGGTGTTACAATCAATGCTACATTGAAGGCATTAGAAATTCAAGTGGGTCAAATAACTTAGGCCATTCATAGTAGGCCACAAGAAGAACTACCGTTCGATTCTCACCCACTCCTGATGCTATTAATCCTAAAGAAAAGTGTATGGTTATCACTCTTAAAAGTGTTAGGGAGTTACAGAGGGCCTCTCCATCAAATGAAGTAAATGTAGAGAATCAATTACATATTTAACCAGTCAATAAGAGTTCTAATGACTTGAAAGAGGTTATAAAGAAAATTTTTATCATGTGTCAAAAGTAAGAAAGCCATCAAAGAAAGCCATCATGTGTCAAAATATGGCTAAGTGACTATGACAACATAACACTTTCTAAGGAGTGTAGTTCCACAATTAAGAGGGTGCTCCCTCTAAAATTGAAGGATCTTGTGAGTTTTACCATTCCCTATGTCATTGGTTCTCACAATTTTGATAAAGCACTGCAATTTCGGAGCAAACATCAATATTATTCTTTATAGCTCAGAAGCTACGTTTAAGGGATATTATGCCTACCTCAATCACATTAAAAATGGTTGATAAAACTTTATGTTATCTTAAAGGGGCGGTCTAAGATGTGTTGATTAAAGTGAACAATTTTATCTTTCTGATAGATTTTGTTATTTTACATGTTGAGGAAGATAGAAAGGCTCCACTTATTCTTGGCAAACCATTCCTTGCAAGTGGAAGAGCACTAATTGATGTTCAAGAAGGTAACTTACCATGAGGGTTAATGATGAGCAAGTAACTTTTAAAATTTTCTCTTCTTTGAAACATTTGAATAATAAAGAAGAATGCTTCTTAATTAGTGTGATAGATAATGCTAATTCTAATTCTTCTGAGAATGTTTACCTAGTTGGTTCATTGTAAACTACTTGATTTTCTGAAGTTAAAAGAAAAGATAGTGTGCTCAAGGAATTTATGAGTAGTTTAGATAATATTCCAAAGAATACAAGACGTATATCAAATTTTGAATAATTGGATTTTCATTTGGGATATCTGAAGGATTTGAAGCCCTACACTAAAACTTCATTAGAAAATGACTATCAGTTGAAGTGATGGCATGGTAAAAGGCTTGCTTGAAAACGAATTGAGCCAATGTGGTATATTTTCTTATTAAAATCACAGGTTAACCTAATTCTTGAAATTTTTGAAATTTCATTAGTCAAGATTGTTTCAAGTTTAAAGATGTTTCTTTATGAAGCAGTAAAACTTGTTCACAAAAAGCTTAAGTATTTTTACAGAAGCGATATAGAATATCGAGATGCGATCATCAAGATTTAAGATGCTTAAAATCTAATAAAGTCATGTCATGACTTTAACCAAGGTGCTTCTTGGGAGGCAACCCAAATTCTTAACTTTTTTCAAATATTCATTTTTACTTTCCTTATTATTATTAGTTAATTAGTTAATTTTTTTATGAATGTATAAGGGTTTTTTATGGTGTTTTCCAACATTCGGGAGTTAATGTGAAAGTGAATAAAATCAGGGGAAATTCAGATGGAATGAACTTTTGGATCGTTTAAGTGTACATAAATTTGAGGTTTCTCATAAAAGAAACAAGGGAAAAACAGCTAGAGCGAACATCACCCCTAACCAATCATGGACAAAATATCACAATTATTTTTGCTTGTCGCACAATCTTTCTTCTTCTCCAAGAAACAACATTGCCTCAACTTAGCTCATTATTGCATCACTTGTTTCATGATAAAGATGACACCCCAGCTGATGATTAGGGGAGTTCTCTTTATTTACCTATCGTACTTTTATTTTATTTTTTGTGACGTTTTTCATGTGTCTCTCGCATTGAGAATAATGCGATAGTTAAGTTTAGGGGAGAGGAACTCTTTAGTTGTTATTAACTACTTTGTTAATTTTTTTAGGTGTCATTTTTTATTTTAAATTGTTTAATGTTAGGATTTTTTAGAAAAAAAAGAGAAGAATTGAAAAACAAATCTTTTAGTTCTAGTTTATTGATGATAGACCATGCTTCGATATTTTAATATTAAAAGATAGTTTTGCATCATTCAAGTTCTATGTTATTTTTCTACAATTGATTGCCCTACAATTTTGAACATGTATTTCAATCTAGTAGTTAGGTAAAGAAGAATTACAAGTGTGTGTAAATATCATTGAAATTGAGTGCCCCAATTCTTCTTGACACAACATTCTAGGTAAAACTTAGTCGAAGAAATGATTTAGGCATTGTTTGGATTGTTTGTTCCTTTCAAGCTAACTAGCATATATGAATATCCCTAATATCCTTGATTTGAGCATGTATAGATCATTTTCTTTTTTTAGTCATCCTTTATCATTTGATTTATAGCCTAGCTTAAATTAAGCCTTAGTGCTTAACTCTTCTCAATCCCTTGTTTATTTATTTGAAGTATTAGTGCTTGATGAATACATATTTTTAGCTTAAAGTTCGATTTGGATAGATAAAGGCATAAAGATGGACATTTTTTTATAAGAGAGATGATAAAGCATGATTTTTCTTTTATTTTTATAAGTGGTCTTATTTTATTTCATTTGTTTATGTATATCCATTAAAAAAGTAGAAATTTTTAGGAAAAGTTAAAAAATGAAAGCACCGATGTTATTATTGAAAAATCGAAGTGAGGTGCTTCATTGTTTCTTTAGTTGAAGATTTATTTTATAAAGTTTCTTTCAAAATTTTATTTTTATTATTTCTTTTGTATATCATGCTTTATTTTGAAGGTAGGAAAGACAATGAGGTGAACAAAAACAAGGTGGAGTAAATAAAGAGTTGTGTTTGTTTTAGGGAAGTGGGGGAATGGTACTTTTATCTAATATTTGATCCATAAGAAACAAGTTCTTAGGGTTCGAGCCTAAATTGACTCTTATCCATACACTAGCTTGAGCCTATGTTACAAGCCAAATAAAGTCCTATTGACCCTCGACTATATTTTGTCCTACATTAGTGGATAGATAGACTGAAAGGCAAATGTATGAGACGTTTTTTATAACATTTAACTCACTCTAACTTTATTTAGCTACTAGATTTGAAATGTTCACAGATAGAGAGAGTATCAATTGTAGGAGGAAACTTACAATTTGAGATTTTCGAACTTGATTTAGATATGAGGTATTGAGGCAATTTCTAAAAACATTTAAGACCAACAAATATAAGTTGGGTAAATAGTTAGTTGTTCTTCTTTTTCTTTTGCTAGGGACTAGAAAAATTTTAAGATATTGCTTTCAAGTCAAGTTAAACAAAATATATTTTCTTTCTAGAAGATTTAGTATTTATTAGTATAATATATTTAGCATTTATTAGCATAGTTTATTTGACCTACTAATTTAGCTTATAAATAAGTTCTTTTACAATCTTAGAAAATACATCCATTAGAGATTAGAACTCGTAACACATTTAGAGAATTTTGTGTTTACGTTTTGAGGGTTCTTTATTTTCAAGTTTTTGAGGTTTAGTTTTTTATCTTCATCTTCTGTACTCTTCATTCTTTTTCCATTATAGTAAAATTATCTTTTCCCGTGGTTTTTTATCCTCTTTGGAGGGGTTTTTCCACGTTAAATTTGTGTGTTCAATTTCTCAATTTATTCTGCTATTTTTCTTGTTGCTTAATCGGGTCGATCCTAACAAGTGATATCAGAGCTAGTTTAATTTTCATAGATCAGCCCGTTCAAAGATGGCAGCAACAAGGTTTGAAATTGAAAAGTTCGATGGTGAGACAAATTTCAATCTGTGGCAAGTTCGGATGATGGCAATTCTAGTTCAAACCGACTTGAAAAAGGTTGTTACCGGGAAAAATCCTGAGAATCTAAATCAAACAGAATGGGAAAAGCTTGATGAAAAGGTCTTGTCTGCAATCCAGTTGTGCCTCACGAATACGGTATTGCAGGAGGTATTGATGGAGAAGACCTCATCCGTCTTGTGAAAAAGGTTAGAAACTTTTTATGCGACTAAGTCTCTGGCTAACCGTTTAGTGTTGAAACAACGTCTATTTACATTTCGCATGAACAAATGTAAGTTTCTTAGAGATCACATCAGTCAATTCATTACTCTTTTAAATGATTTAACGAACGTTGAGGTTCATATTGATGATGAAGATAAGACTATGCTATTATTGTGCTCTTTACCCCTTTCATACAAGTCTTTCAGAGAGACTTTGATTTATGGCAAAGACAAACTCTTGTTCGAATATGTGAAGGGTCATTTGTTGATTAAAGGCAAACTCGACAATGAGTTTGGTTTGGATAACAAGGCAGATTGGCAAGCTTCTATTTTGGTAGCATCAAAGAAACGAGAGAAAAGGTGTCGCTATTATAAAAAGTTAGGTCACGTAAAAGCAGATTGTTATAAACTGCGACATAAAAGAGCTATTGAGAGTAACGAGAAAGATGTAGCTGGTGCTAATTTGGCCGATGAAAGCGGTGATGATTTCTTATTAGTGTCAACGAGCGATAACTCCAAGCTCACATCCGAGTGGATCTTAGATTCGGGATGTTCTTTCCATATGTGTCCTAATAGAGAATGGCTCTCTACATACAGTTCGGTTGAAGGTGGAGTTATGCGCATGGGAAACGATTCATCTAGTAAGGTAATTGATATTGGTACTGTTAAAATTAGGATACACGATGGGACGATTAGGACACTCTCAGATGTTATGTATGTACCTGATTTATGAAAGAATCTCATCTCCTTGAGTATTTTAGACTTGAAAGGCTGCAGAATCAACACCGAGTCAAGCGATATTAAAGTATCTTGTGGAACTCTCATTTTGTTAAAAGGTAAAAGAACTGGCAGTCTTTATATTCTGGAAGGTTCTACAGTGACTGGTGAAATCGGACGTCCCTCGTCTATTACGGAGTCGAGGTCAACTCGTTTGTAGCGGAGGAAACTTGGTCATAAGAGGGAAAAAGGTATGACCGTTTCGTTGAAAAGAGGTTCTCTTTTAGATGCAGGTTTTGAAAAGTTAGGGCACTGTGTTCGTGAAAATCAGACCCGGGTTAGTTTTGATTTGGCAGTGCACAAGTCGAAGGCTAGAAGTCTTCCAGCTTCTAAGCACAGATTCGACTCAATTAATTCCCTGCATAGTTCAAGATAGGCCTGTGGCGGGCTATGGCAAAGATGGTGTTGTAAGAATTCGTGTCAAGGTGGAGATTGTTAGAGTTGTGTGACCCAAATTCTAAGAGATTGCTTGCAAGTCAAGTTAAACAAAATATATTTTATTTTTAGAAGATTTAGTATTTATTAGTATAATATATTTAGTATTTATTAGCATAATTTATTTGACCTACTAATTTAGCTTATAAATAGGTTCTTTTACAACCTTAGAAAATACAACCATTTGAGATTAGAACTCATAACACATTTAGAGAATTTTGTGTTTACGTTTTGAAGGTTCTTTATTTTCAGATTTTTGGAGTTTAGTTTTTTATCTCCATCTTTTGTACTCTTCATTCTTTTGCCATTATAGTAAAATTATCTTTGCATGTGGTTTTTTATCCTCTTTGGAGGGGTTTTTCCATGTTAAATTTGTGTGTTCAATTTCTCAATTTATTCTGCTATTTTTTTTTGTTGCTTAATCGGGTCGATCCTAACATCAGGTGTGATAACTCTAATATTTAAGAGTTATTTATCTTTTATTCTAGTAGGATTTTAGTTTATTCATTAGTTAGGTTTTCATAAATTTTAGGAATTTTCTTTTATTTATATTTAATTTATGTTTTAGGTTAATTATATTGTTAGTGTTAATTCAAACTCATTTTCAAGATTTCTTTTATCTATTGTAGGTCCAATGAAACATGGAGAAATGATAGTTTGATTTATACAAGGAAAACAGTTTTCTACTCCAACGAATAATATATTCGTTTAAGCATGTACATCATCTGAATAGTGGCAGACAAATTTCTACTACAATGAAAAGATTTGTTCACTAGAGCAATGATATTATTTGATAATTTTTAAGGGTTGTGAGTTTTGATGGAATACAAAATTGAAAAAAGAGACCTAACCTCAATAGAGGTGTGAAGAAAAATAAGAATATTTTCCAAAGCCTTCAAGTATCAAGGATAGATGGAAATCATCAAGAAGAGTCTATTTCCCCATCAATTATCTTTCTTGTTTCTTTTTTCATGATTACTTCTTGTTTTTATTTTAAGATGTTTTCAATTTTTCATGAACAAAGTTTTCTTTTTTAGTATTGCAATGCATTCTATGTTTAGTTAATTGAACAATTTTCTATTTCTATCTATTTTTATTCTTCATGGAGATTTGATTATTGTTCATTCTTGTTCTTTGTTGATAATAGTCAATGAACTATTAATTTGACAAAACTTAATGACATTAGAAAAAGACTTTTCGTTTTATGTCTAGAATAAATAACTCTTAGTCCAAATTAGATGAGTAAAATTTTGATTCGTAATTAGGATAGGAATATACTTGATTACCTAGGATAGTATAATTGAGATTTGTTCTTAATCAATTTTGTCTAAATTATTGGCACAAGAATATAGATTGATAATTAGATTGAGTTGGTCCTTTAATTTCTTGGAAGAGAATTAAGAGAATTTTAGTATTTGGTTAAGTTTTCAACTCTATTAGAATAATTTGGATGAAGATAGAACAATTAGCTAATATTTAGATGAAATTGTAATCTAGCCTTTTATCATTGATTGAGTATTTTGTTTTGAATTTGCTTTTCTAATTTTTATTTACTGAAGTTAGTTTGAAAATGTTTATTATCAATTTATTTGAATAGGTTATAGAGTAATAATGAGTGATTAGCATCATAATTTGTAATAACTTTCAAAGAGAATGATATTTTTAAATGATTTGTCACAATGCGTATACTTGCATATGCGATATATGTGAAACTCTTTATAATCTTTATCTTTAAAATTTAAATTAACTTGATAAAGTTTCAAAACTATTTATTGGGTCACCAAGTTAGTAGTAGATAAACCTTATAAAATGTTCTAAAAATCGAGTCAATCTTGATGGTTTAAACAAGCTCAATTTACATAAATGATCCTATTGGGCTGTCATATGTGTCTTGATCACAGTTTTTTGTGCATGGGCCGTGACACTTCGTATCTACCTTGTTTGATCAAGCAAACACCGAAGCTGCAGGCCTTGCTGGAATCCGGGTTGGTCATTTGGGCTTTTTGATACACCACCTCTTCTGTCAAGTAGTTTGATTTTTGCATGTAAGCCCACCCCAAATTTCCCTGATTGAAGTTTTCATGGAGAAAGAAAAGAAAATGGGACATGGGGAATAAGACAAAGGGATTATCTTGTTTGACCAAGCAAAGTCTCAAGCTGCATGCCTTTTTGGCATCCGAGTCGATCATCTAGGCTTTTTGATACACCCATTTCTGCTGCAAACAGTTTGGGTTTTGCATGAAAGCCCACCCCAAATTTCTCTGTGATATTTCACCATTGAAGTTTCCATTGAGAAAGAAAGGACGTACAGGAAATGGGGAATAAGACAAAGGGATCCTCATAAAAAGGACGCTTGTTAATGTTTACTTATTTAAAAAAAGTTTAAGGTACGGTGGTAAACATTAGGCAATCACTAATTGCTATGGTTGTTGGTTTCAATTAAAGAAACTGGAGATATTATAGTGGCAAAGAAAATAAGAAGCGTACTAGTAATATTGAAGTTTCTTGCTGAACTGAAACTTAAAACTTTTTCCCATGAGAGCGTATAGTCTTGGTGGGTTTTCCATTGAAAATCTAACCATGGCTTTCGTTTTCCATTGGAAATCCCCAATTTCTTTCTTGTTGAAGAGGCAAGATTTGATGGAATTTGTTGTTATTGATGTTTTTTTACTGCAGTGGTGGTAGGGTAAATTTTAATTGATTATGGGATTGAATAAGAAAGTAAATAGGAGTTGTTACGGATAAAACTAATTTGGCTGTATTGGTAGATGTTCTTCTCCATCATCTTTGAATTTATCCTAGTTTTGGGTGTCATTAGAAGCTATTGTTGGTGATAGGATATTTAGAGAGACAATCAAAGGGGCCATGGCAGTGTTGGTTCGAAGATGATGATGATCATGTTTTAGGGGTTAAAAGACGTTTCTCTTTTCTTCAACTTAATAGCAATGATGGTGGGGGTTGTGATAAAAAAAATTGTAAACTACTGAAATGGTAACCAAGTTACTGTTGCTCTTCTTTTTTCGTCACCGAATTTTTAATTTCTTTTTTAATTTAGCTATTACATTAATCTAACTCAAATTATTTGTCATGAATTTTTGAATGGTCTAATAATAAATTTAACCTGATATTTATACATTTTATCAATTTGATTCTAAATATAAAAAAAAATTTTAACCCTCAATATTTATATTTTTTGTCATTTTAACGCTCTAAAATATTTTTTTTCAAAAAATAAGTAAACTTATATTGATCATATATTCATATCCAATTAGCATAAGCTAAACAATGGAAGAAAAAAATTATGGCGTGTACAATGAAAAAACCAAGGGAAAATAAGAGGAATGAAAGTTAGCACCATGCTAAAAGCAATATTTTTGCATCAGTGGTCCATCTAAAGCTTCTCCAATCAAAAGACCATCCACAAACTTAGTACCCAAAGAGGAGAAACTTTTAGGGAAACAAATCATTTTTCCCCAGCTGAAATTGTTTCCTTCAAAATTTAACAAACCCACAAATATTATTATTAACTTTAGTTTTCAATTATTTTGATTTAACAAACTTAATTATAAATTCTCTTAATCAAATTTGTAAAAAAAATATTTCAATCTTATTCAAATATATTTTCAAGTGTTACAAACTCAAAAAATAAAGTTTCTAAATCACTTAAATTTTCTATAAAAGTTTTTGAGAATCCTCAAGTCCTTTAAAATGTTTCTAAGCTACATTTTTTAAGGTTCCTAGCATTGTCTTGAGACACAAGCATGTCTGTCGCAAGACAAACCAACATCGAAGCAAAAATGAGCCTTAAGGGAACTTTGTCTCGAGACATGGGAAATAGTATTCAAACCAGCCAACACCGAAGCTAAGGTAAGCTGCAAGGGAACCTTGTCTCAAGACAACCAAACATTGAAGCTAAGGTTTGCTTCAAGGGAGCCTAATCTCGAGACATTTAATAAATTATCTCGAGACATATAACATATTGTTTCAACACCAGGTCATTATGTATTAAGAGACCTTAAGCCCAGTAGTCATATTTTTTTTTCCTGTCATGAGACAAGGGGTTTTTGTTTCGAGACATACTGTCACAGGCTACATTAAATGGGCAAAATACATGTTTCCAACGACTAAAAACTCCCTCCAGCGGCTCCAAATATCCATTATCACACCTGAATTTCCTTTAGGTGCCAGAACTAAGGCAGTTTGAGGAGTTAATTGAGCAAAGTAGAGGGTTGACAAACTCTACTGGTGTAACACCCCTAACCCTATCCGTCGCCTGATTAGGGCTAGGAAGCATTATCGGAAGATAACATCATACATCGAATATTTATTTATCATAATCATATCACAACATAAATCATAGCAATAGTATCCAAACTCATGCATATAGTCCCTTTTACGAGCCCTCGAGGCCCTAAAAAAGACATTAGAAACGAATTAGGACTAAATCGAAAACATATAGAATATTTCAGAAAAAGATAAATACTTTTTCAAACTGCAGAGGTCACACGCCCGTGTCTCAAGCCGTGTGGACATTCGAAGTAGGGACACACGGTCGTGTCCCATCTCGTGTCCGTGCCCGTGTAATTGCCTGACTTGCAACCTTTAATAAGCTACAAAAGACACACGACCGTGTCGCCTGGCCATGTGTCACACACGACTAAAACACACCTGTGTCTCTGGTCGTGTGGACGAAAAAATAGGCCATTTTCTAGCCATTTTTCTCACCTAAAAACTAGCCACTTGCATAAACCAAATGTACCTATTTTCAAGCATTCAAATGACACTTAATATATATACAAACTAGAACATCATAGAAACTAACCATTCAACCAATATGCAAAAATGGCACCTCAAACTCAACAATCAAACTTGACTAAACACCTACCAAATCCATTCATAAATCAAACCACCAGTTGAACAACTTCAATTCCATATTTTCCATAATTTTCATATACCAATTACATGCACAAAAAATACCATTATGACCATTTCCACAGATACCATTTGTAATTGGCCCAATTTGCCCGGCCTACACAAAGCAAATACAAACAGTCTTTTTACAATAAAATGGGCCCACAACCCAAACCCAATTACAACAAAATAGGCCCAAACCCAGACCCGATTTTTGTTAAACTACAGTGGCCCAAATTACAGTGGCCCAAAACAGATTCAGGAAACCCTAGGGTTTCTAGGGTGAATATTGCGTCGCAGCCAAGCCCCCGCATCTCCAAGCTCGTACCTGCACGACAAAAACAAAACAGTATATAGAAAGAAAAACCAAAAGATTGTGAATCAAATCAATGCAAACAGATTTGCTTTCTATATTATTGTCTTATTTCGGCTATAAAAAGGCCATTGTTACACTAAAAAAGAAAAAAAAAGGAGATCAATAAAAAAACAGTTATTTTCGCAACCAAAAACAGAGAACTCAATATTGAGAGCAATACAATCGATCCAAAGGTTAACATCTGCAATTTTTATTTTTTTACTCTTATTTTTTTATATTTTTTATTTACATACGAATAAAGCAAAAAAAGAGAAAAAGAGAAACGACCTTTAAGTGACGCCCAGATCGTCGGGGACGGCCGAGGAAGTTGTCTCCAAGGACGGACAACCGGAAGTCGAAGGGTCCTCTCGAGATTTGGGGCTTTTTGGCGGTATTTTGAAGGATCTAAACCCAGATTTGGGCTTTGAGGGGTCGGAAGGACCAAAAAGAGGATTTTCCTTTATTTCAGCCACCGCAGACGACGGTGCCGTAGCCGGAGATTGGCGGCCGGCGCGGTGGCCGATGACCAACCGGTGCTCGGATCCTGGCCAGATGAACTGGGGGGGAGAGCCTTTTGTTGACAGGTTTTTTGGTTTTTTTTTAAAAAGGGAATGAAAAAAATGAAAATTTTTGAATTATTTTTGGCTTAAATAGCCTATTGAAAATGGCGTCGTTTATGCCTGGATCGACCCGAAACCGACCCGACCCGGCCTAGGATCCGCGCGTTTTTATGCGGAGGGGTAAATTTCATTTTTAGCCCCTCCGCCTTTTAGTGTTTATTCAATTGGATTTTCTTTTATTTTTAAAATTTATCCTTTTAATTTATTTTCGATTTCAATTTAATCCTATTTGAACGACGCCGTTTTAGAGGAGAAGGGATAATTTCTTTCCAGCCTCTCTACGTTATTGGCGTGCTCAAAATAGTCCTTTAATCTTCAATTATTTGCGAATTTCCCCCAGGTTTCTTTCTCCAATTCCATTTAGTCCTTTTCATATTTTTAATTAATTTCAATAATGTAATTATTATTTCTATTTTTATAATTTATATATGTAATTATTTTTTTATAATCTATATATATATATATGTATATATCTATTTTTTTATATATGTATATGTATATATATTTATATATTTTTCTAATGAATATTTTTCTATATTTATATATATATACGTATATATCTATGTTTTTTATTTTTGAAAATAATTAAATACTTAATTATATTTTTAACATATATTTTATAATTTATATATACATATATATTTATATATTTTTCTTTATTTTCATAAATGTATTATATATTTTGTTACATAACTTTTATAATCCCAAATTTTATTTGTAAATCCGTGTGTATGTCTATTATTCTTCATAATTTCAATGTATATATTATGTACCTTCTATTCTTTATATTTTTGTTTATTTCCTTCATTCGCTTATTGATTTATGTTTTCATTTATATTTTAAAAGATTGTCTTTTTTTTTGCTCATTTATTTGATACTTTGCATGTCATTGATTATTTTTTAAGTACATTAGTTTCGTTTATTTATTTGTTTATATTATTTCTATACCATTGTTGTATTTATTATTATTATTTGTTAAAACGGAATTTATGCATACATCTAATGAAACATCAATTTTTTACTCGAATTCATTAAAAATGAAAAACTTCGAAAACAAAGGCAATACTTGTATTTAGAATCTTCGAAAAGATTGAGCCCTAACGTATTGGGTTCTAATTTTCTTCGTTGAATCTAATTATTGAGAATGCTCTTTAAACAAACAAAATAAAAAGTTTGTCGTCGGGAATTCGATATGTTGTGTCCTAATGCATTGGATGTGTCGTATTGATTTCTCGAGATGAAGATTTTTTCTAAAAATTAATGAAGGAAATATTCGAAGTTTAGGATTTTGAGAAATTGTGCCCTAATGTATTGGGTTGCGGTTTCTTCATAAATTTTAAACAATTGAATGTTCTTTTAAATTTTATTACACAAGTCTTTTGGACAAACTCATTTTTAAAGGAATAAAATATCGTGCCCTAACGCATTGGGTGTGACATTTTTTCTCCGAAATGAGAGAGTCTTAATCAATAACTTGATTTAATTAAGGATCGTATTTTTAACTTTCGGCATTTAGACATTAATTAATCAACTTGGTACCAATTTTTGGGCGTTACGGGGGTGTTAATCCTTCCTCGTACATAACTGACTCCCGAACCCGTTTTTTCTAAGACTCGTAGACCAAAGTCGTTTTTAGGTGATCCAACCACACCTCAATAAAAGATTGGTGGCGACTCCCAATTTTTCATTTTTAAATCGAAAATTAATTTTTGTTTTGTTTTTTCAAAAAAAATGGTTTCGACAGCTTGGCGACTCCACTGGGGAAATAAAATAAGAGAGTCGAGCCACAAAGTTGATTAATTTCTGTCTTATGGTCGAGAAAATAAATTTTTAAAAAATGAATGAGATCCTTTCGCATTTATTATTTTTGCCTAATTGATCTAAGTATTTTTGCATTATACATTACATGAGTCGAATGATTTTACCCTTCTAAGTGGGAGTGAGAAACTATTCCTTCGTGAGGTTTTCACCTCCGTATAGGATAGTGGATCACTCGGGATACATCTGTACCTATGCCTTCGTGAGATTTTCATCTTCGTATAGTCATAGGGAAAATGTATTCCCCTGAACTGAACTCAATCTATATGAGCCTATAATGGGTGAAGTTCGAGGAATCTGCTGGTTCGGGTACCTTTGCCCTAGAAGTCGAACCTCATATAATGAACCTTAGGAATCCACCCTAGGTAAAGCTACACTGAACCCTAGTAGATGCCCGAATAGGTGTTTTTACTATTTCTTGATTGCTTTCAATGTTTATACATGATACTGACTTTTCGTGTTTTATTTTGATTGCATGACATGGCATTTCATTATAAAAGGCGTTGGTTCATATTCAGTTGCTAGCTAGAAAGCTTATCATGGAAAAAGGGTTTCTTGATAAAGTGGAGGATAATGCGGTTGTCCGAGCTTGGTCTGAAACAACGCAGCGAGACAACGGCGATAGTTTGGTTGATGGATACGTATCGGAATTATGAGACTTTACGTGCATCAGTGTAACTCAAAACAATTTGCAAGAATTGAAGGAAATCTGGGATCAGTGGAATGACGAGGTTAGACAGCTATTTTATAATAATTATGGGGATTTGCCTTTTTTGCTTGATGTGAAGATAGACAAGCACTTGTTTTGAGCCATCGCCCAGTCTTGGAATCCTACTTACAGTTGTTTCACATTTGGGAAGGTCGATTTGGTGCCAACGATAGAAGAATACATGGCCCTACTTCGATGTTCAATGTTTCAAGTAGACAAAGTCTACTCGAGAGCAGTAAATGTGCCAACCTTTTTGAAGAAGCTGATGAATATAACAGGGATGAGCGAGCAGTGGGTTACTGCGCGGATCAAGCAAAAGGGGGATAGAAAGTGCATTCCCTAGAAGAGTTTGAAGGATGCAATTCTAACGCACCCAGACGTGAGGAAGAGGGTAGATGTCTTTGGTTTAAGTATATATGGCTTAGTTGTCTTCCCCAAAGCCTTGGGGCATGTTGATGAAGAAGTCATCGATTTATTCGACCGGCTTGATAAGAGAATTACACCAATTCCAACAATTTTGGCAGAAACTTTCAGGTTATTGAGTGCATGCCAAAAAGTGGGTGAGGGTAGATTTATCGGATGTGCGCAGCTCCTACTCGCATGGTTTCACAGTCACTTTTGGAAGGTTGACAAGGTATCGTACCAGGTTTTCTCCGAAAATTATTCGCCATTAAAGGAGATAGTAGATACACCCAGGAGAGATGACATTTCAAAGGAGAAATGGATGGCAATTCTTTAGAATCTTCAAGAAGAAGATGTCGAGTGGAGAGCCCCTTGGTTGCTTCTAGATGAGATCCTGTATAGATGTGGTAATTTCGATTGGGTTCCACTGCTTGGAATTTAGGGAGCTGTTGGATATGCCCTATTGTTAGTGCTAAGGCAGTATAGGTCAAGGCAATTTATACCTGCGACCCAAGGAATAGCTGATTGTGAATTTTCATACAGGGATGATAGTTATAGAAAGAGGATTCAAGAGATATCCAGCGCATGGAAACAAACTCACCGGATGAAGAGGTTAACTGTGGGTCTAATGACAACTCCTGAGTATAATGAATGGTGGGTTAGGAGAATTAATGATAATACACCCAATTCAAGTTAGGAAAACGGCCAGTCGATAGAGGAACATTTGCGGGTCATCCCATCTGAGTTGAAAATCATAAGACAAGATTTTGGAAGAAGGAACGCAGATTTAGAAAAAAAGATAGAACAAATGGAGGAAGAAAAGATAAACTTGAGATTAGACATAGACGTCCAGAAGCTTGAAACTGAGAAATTAAGGAAAGGGAAAAATAAGACTGAAGAAGAGTTGGATAGTTTGAAGATAGATTATAAAAAGTTACGTCAGTCAATGAAAACTGCCAGGCTGGGAAAAACCTCAGAACAGTGGCCTGCAGAAATTCAAGAAGAAAAGGACAAAGTCGATAGATGTGAACAGAAATTCCAAGAGGTTCAGACGCGAAACGAAAAGAGTTTGTTAGATAGCCAAAGAGAAAAATGTGAATTAAAAAATAGGGTGATCGAGTTGGAAAGATCTCTTCATCAGTATCGAAACTGAAACTTCGCAATAGAGTTGAAAGCAAGCTTGAGCAAGATTGAGAAAATGAAGAAAAGAATAGAAGAGTTAAAAACGGCGCTGCAAAATTGTGAGATCCGGATCGAGTACTTGGAAGCAAATGAAAGTCGTAATAATGAACAGCTTCACTACTTTCAGAATCAAGTCAGGAGCAGAGATCATATTATGGGGGAAGCTGTGGTCCAAATTCGAGAAGTGGCTGATCACATATAGACTTTAGCAGTGTAGGCCGACATGCTGAGCGTGAAGTATGAGTTAGAGTCAGATCGGGCACAAGAATTAGCTTTGTTACTTAGAAAGATTAGAGTTCTGAGTATTAGGGCAAAACCTTATTTGTAATTCACTTTATGTAAAGAAATTTATTTTCTAGTAAAGTTTTCCTAGATGGAATTGAATTATAATTGGCACCTTTTTGCATTCATTCCATGCATTGCATTGCTTCATACGCATTAAAAAGGTATTAAAAGATTCTAATTAATTTAAATCACTCCTCAGTTAATCTGGAAACTAACCAACCTACCAAACACTACTATGGTACTCGATCAAAAACTAAAGACATTGACCAAAGGATGGAGAGGCTAGAACAGTTCCAAAAAGAAATGCAAGATCAGCTTCAACAACAAATGAAAGAGCAGCTTGAGAAGATTCAGCAAAAAATGATAGACAAAATGATGGAATCTCAGGGGAATATGATGACTCAGTTAACTCAGTTGTTGACTAGGGAATTGATAAAGGAAAGGGCTTAGTGCTCAACGTTGAAGAATGAGACAGTGAGGGACCTATTTATCCCCCAGGCTTTACCCCTCAGCATGTCGAGGGATACCCGCGCAAATCCTCTGTCACCATCAAGCCTCAGCAGTTCAGGCCGGTGCTGCAACACCAATGAATTTTCAAGCTGGATCGGGCTCTAACCCCGGAGAAAACCTTGTTAATCCTACTATCCCTAACTTTGATGAAGCAGTTGGAAAGGAGAAAATGAAGGATGAATTGCCAAAACAGCTAGAAGAAAAGTATAAATGGCTGGAAGAAAAATTTAGAGTGATGGAAAGTACTGAGAGCTACTATGGGTTGATGCTAAAGAATTAAGCTTAGTTTCGGATTTAGTAGTCCCTTACAAGTTCAAAATGCCAGAGTTTGAAAAGTACAATGGAACTAGTGGCCCCGAAGCTCATATTACTATGTTTTGTAGGCGGATGACTGGGTATGTTAATAACGACCAACTGCTAATACATTGCTTCCAGGATAGCCTCACAGGGGCAGCATCCAAGTGGTACAATCAATTGAGTCGTACCAAGATTAATTCATAGAGAGATTTAGCACAGGAATTCATAAAGCAATACATTCATGTAACCGACATGGTACCTAATAGAATCACCCTACAAAACATGGAAAAGAAGCACGATGAAAGTTTTAGGCAATACGCATAGAGGTGGAAGGAGGTCGCTGTCCAAGTTCAGCCACCGCTCTTGGAGAGAGAAATGACAATGCTATTTATAAATACATTGAAAGCCCCGTTCATCACACATATGTTAGGAAGTGCCACAAAAAGCTTTTCTGACATAGTCATGAATGGTGAAATGATTGAAAGTGCCATGAGGAGCGGAAAGATTGATGCAAGAGGAAATAACAGAAGGCAAGCCTCAAAAGAAAAAGAAAATGAGGTGAACAACATGAATACGTACAGCAAATCGATTGCTAATCAGCAGGGTTCATCAAGACAAGAATCAGGTGTGAAGCAAGGTACTGAAAAGCTCCAGTTCACGCCAATTCCAATGTCGTACAATGACTTGTATCAAAGCTTATTCGATGCGCATGTTGTTTCTTCTTTTCATGTGAAGCCTCCACAACCTTCGTATCCCAAATGGTAAGACGCAAGTGCACAATGCGATTATCATGTGGGAATTAGGGACATTCAATAGAGAATTTCACTACCTTCAAAAAGCTAGTTGAAAGGCTCATCAACATGGGTGTTGTCAAGTTTGATGACTCATCTAGTGAAGGAAATCCACTACCCAATCATGATTGATAATGGAGTGAATGCAATATATGAAGAAGTGGTGGGAAATTTTCACATCAATGTCATATATGTTGACACAATTTAAAAGGGACCTTGTTAGATATCCACCTTTATAAACTCAGGAGTGTTTTAAGTAATCGAACTGCAGAATAAATATTTGTAGTATTTAGGGCTTATTTAGAGCAGTGTTCAAAACACGCTTTTTTCTTTTAGCCTAAAGGCAATAAGAATTCCGTTGTGAAATAGGCTCATGTCTGAATGTCATTATTTTAATGAAATGCATCCTTGCGATAATTTTTGAACCAATATTCTTTCGGTCTGTTTGAATAGTTATTCTTTCATTCTTTTAGATTTTCTTCCATATAATTCATTCATTCATAATCATGTTGTACAAATAGTTATTCATAAATTTATACATTCTTTTGTATATTCTTTGGTATTTATTATGGGTCCCCAGATATCAATGACATGAGTGACGCTGCTACAGACTCAGAATTTCCTTTTGAGCGAGGCATGTGTTTAAAGGGATTTCGTAACTTTGAAAATGACATAGATTGTAGCTTATCTCCTGACTTGTTGAGGATGGTAGAGTAATAAGAGAAACAAATTTACCTCATAAGGAGACAATAGAGACTATGACCTTGAGGGAACATACATGACCGAAGAAACAAAGCAAGACATTGTCTTCACATGGTCAAACCAGGATATGCCCGGGTTAGGCACTGTTATTACAATCTGAACAACAGCACGATATCAGAAATTTACAGTGTGTTTAAGATTAATATCACGAATGATGTAGTGAAAACTCTACCCGAGCAATGCCTCTCTTTAGTTTATCACGGTTTTTCCATTGAAGCCAAAATTCTTTCTCTCCGGGTATTGGCTGAGCAAGTTGGATAAAGCAGAACAGATCCAATCGCGATGTGATCAAAAAAAGGTTAAAAGCTATTCGTCACGGTCAGATGTACCAGAAATGAATGATGCGAGCCTATAACAAAAGGGTTCGTCCTAGAGAGTTCCACGAGGGTAACCTAATGTTGAAGATCTTCCCTTTACAAAAAAATATATATTTTAGAGGGAAACAGATACCAAATTTGGAAGAACCTTATGTTGTAGAGAAGGTTCTTTTGGAGAAACACTGATCTTGATAGAGATGGATAGTAAAAACTTGTCTAATCCTGTAAACTCGGATTCAGTCAAGAAATACTTCGCTTAAAGAAGGAGAGGACCAAGGTAAAAACCCACAAAGGGCAGCTTCAGTCCCCAAAAAAAAAGTGATGCGAAAAAATGAAGAAATGAAAATGAAAAATGAAAAATGAAAAAGTAAAAATGGAGAGGCTAAGGTGAAAACCTGCAAAAGGTGCTTTAGACCAAAGGGGATTTGAGTTGAAAACCCGAAAAAGGTGGCTCAAACTTTGACCAGAATATGCCATGAGGTGATCAGAGTTACTCAAATGTTGATCAAAATGAGGCATGCGGTGATCTTGCTATGTTTGAATCAACAGGAAAGGTTAGGCGACATCTTGGAGTATCGACAGAGTATTGTAGATCTCCTAAGCACATGTCAAACTCAGAATGGTCTTCAAAAAGTTTGTACAGAGAAGTTCAAGATGCGATATCTAGGGCACCTAATCTTTATACTATTGAATTGCTTATTCTTGGAATACTTCAATCCTTTTCAAGATATGAGTCAATTCCTCTTTTGATCTCAATATTCTTAATAATATATTCATTTCAAGCTATGCTCTCAAATCAATTCTGTTTTACCCATTGTTTTGTTCTTTTGGAAAGTCTATTGCATTAGAATAATGATTAATGGACTAATAAAACTTTCACAATGGAAGTTTTGCATATTACTCTAGAAGTTTCTAAATAATACAGTAACCTGAAGTAGGGCTATTGTTTAGAATGCACCAAGTTTAAAGGTTGAAATTTCTAAGAAGGAAAAGTCTAAATTAAGACTATCCCTTCATATTTTGTTGTCAAAAACATTGACTGAACAAAATAAACAAAATGACAAGATGTTAGGTTGGTGACGAGGCTTAAATGAACAAGCAAACAATTATCACCGAGCAATAGAAAGGGGTTTTCTTGGAGAAGAGAATCCTTCATTTATGCATAGGCATTTGGTATAACACCCTATGAATGGTAAAAGATCAAAGTGCTTCAAATGGCGATAGGAGAGGGTTGAGAAAAAGGCCAGATTTTTCTACCCTTGGGTCACAGCTGGAGGAAGATGATACAAATTTTGCGTCCCACTGGATTGAATTTTGAAGTTCACAGTGAGGGGCAGTTTGATTAAGTGTTTATTTGGAAATACCAACCAAACAAGAAGGCGTTGTAGCACGTCAATGATAAAGTCTTAATAAACTTTGAGTAATGATAACCTAAGTGATAAAGAAGGATCATTCTCGAAAAAATGACATTATGCAAAATTCATTCATACACGTCTAGTTAGAAGCATTTGATTCATTCTGATCATGACATCCTATTCACTAGACATAATTAGGTTCATAAAATGAATTATACAGGTCATGTTCCCCAGAGAACAAATCGGTGAGACCTCAGCCTTATCTCCCTGAGCAGCAGTGGAGTAGGTTAAAAATAGCAGATCTTGTCTTCCTGTATCAACAGCGAAGTAGATTGAAGATACCATCCTTGTCTCCCTGAGCAGCAGTGGAGTAGGTTGAAAATACCAGATCTTGTCTTCCTGTATTGGCAGTGAAGTGGATCGAAGATACCAGCCTTGTCTCCCTGAGCAGTAGTGGAGTAGGTTGAAAATGACAGATCTTGCCTTCCTGTACTAGCAGCAAAGCAGATCGGAGACACCCGTCTTATCGCCTTGACGTTACAATGAAAAATATTGAAGCCACAACGGTGAATCTTATTTTCCTGGCGTTGTACCAGAGCAGATTGAAGCCACGACGGCGAATCTTATTTCCCTGGCGTTAAGGCTTGGATTAGTTGAAGTGGAGCGGATTGAAGCTGTGGGCAGTGAATCTTATCTCTTTGGCATTACAGTGGAATAGATTGAAGCCACAACAGCGAATCTTACTTCCTTGGCGATGTAGTGGAACAGATTGAAGCTACTACGGCGAATCTTGTTTCCCAACATTGCAATTAATAGATTGAAGCCACAACGGTGAATCTTACTTCCCTAGCGATGTAGTGGAACAGATTGAAGCTACGACAGCGAATCTTGTTTCCCGACATTGCAATTAAAAAGATTGAGGCTACATTGGCGAATCTTACTTCCTTGGCGGTGTAGTGGAACAGATTGAAGCTACGACGGCGAATCTTGTTTCCCGACATTGCAATTAAAAAGATTGAGGCCACAACGGCAGTCTTACTTCCTTGGCGGTGCAGTGGAACAGATTGAAGCTATGATGGCGAATCTTGTCTTCCCAACATTGCAGTTAAATAGAAGAACCAATCCTATCTCCCTAAAGTTGCGGTGGAGCGGATTAAAATGATGGATCTTATCTCTCTGAAGTTGCAAAAGAGCAGATCGCATCCAGTCTTATCCTCCTGAAGTTGCAGTGGGGCAGACTGAAGATGACAAATCTTATCTCCCTAAAGTTACAGTGGAGCAGATTAAAGCCAATAATCCTATCTCCCTAAAGTTGTAGTGGAGCGGATTAAAGTGATAGATCTTATCTCTCTAAAGTTGCAAAGAGCAGATCATATCTAGTCTTATCCCCCTGAGGTTGCAGTGGGGTAGACTCAAGAAAGCAAGTATTATCTCCCTAAAGTTGCAGTGGGGCAGACTGAATAAACAAATCCTATCTCCCTAAAGTTGTAGTGGAGTGGATTAGAATGGTGGATCTTATCTCTCTGAAATTAGAGTACAGCAGATTACATCAAATTTATCTTTAAGTTGCAGCGGATCAACTTGAAGCTATAAGTCTTATCTCCCTGAAGTTGCAGTGGAGTAGATGGAAGCACTAGTTCCTATACTTCTGAAGATGCAGTAGGAAGGAATGAGGCTACTTGAAGAAGAGTACCAAGTTCCAGCACAACCGGGCGAAAATAGACATTTTTAAAGTCTTTGCTCTGTTCCCGTTACACGATAACGAGCAAAGAGGGGCAGCTGTAATTGGCCCAATCTGCCCGGCCTACACAAAGCAAATACAAATAGTCCTTTTACAATAAAATGGGCCCAAAACCCAAAGCCAATTACAACAAAATAGGCCCAAACCCAGACTCGCTTTTTGTTAAACTACAGAGGCCCAAATTACAGTGGCCCAAAACAGATTTAGGAAACCCTATGGTTTCTAGGGTGAACGTTGCGCCGCAACCAAGCCCCTAGCATCTCCAAGCTCGTACCTGCACGACAAGAAACAAAACAGTATATGGAAAGAAAAACCAAAATATTGTGAATCAAATCAATGTAAACAGATTTGCTTTCTATATTATTGTCTTATTTCGGCTATAAAAAGGCCATTGTTACACTAAAAAAGAAAAAAAAGGAGATCAATAAAAAAAACAGTTATTTTCGCAACCAAAAATAGAGAACCCAATACTGAGAGCAATACAGTCGATCCAAAGGTTAGCATCTGTAGTTTTTATTTTTTTACTCTTTTTTTATTATATTTTTTATTTACATACGAATAAAGCAAAAAAAAGAGAAAAAGAGAGAAACGACCTTTAAGTGATGCCCAGATCGCCGAGGACGGCTAAAGAAGTTGTCTCTAAGGACGGACAGCCGGAAGCCAAAGGGTCTTCTCGATATTTGGGGCTTTTTGGCGGTATTTTGAAGGATCTAAACCCAAATTTGGGCTTTGAGGGGTCGGAAGGACCAAAAAGAGGATTTTTCTTTTTTCGGCCACCGCAGACGGTGGTGCCGTCACCGGATATCGATGGCCGACGCGGTGGCCGATGACCGGCCTGTGCTCAGGCCCTGGCTGGACGAACTGGAGGGGAGAGCCTTTTTTTTTAGAGAGGTTTTTTGGTTTTTTTTTAAAAAGGGAATGAAAAAAAATGAAAATTTTTTAATTATTTTTGGCTTAAATAGCCTACTGAAAATGGCGTCGTTTAGGTCTGGATCGACACGAAACAGACCCGACCCGGCCTAGGATCCGCGTATTTTTTTACGGAGGGGTAAATTGCGTTTTTAACCCCTCCGTCTTTTAGTGTTTATTCAATTGGATTTTCTTTTATTTTTAAAATTTATCCTTATAATTTATTTTCGATTTCAATTTAATCATATTTGAATGACGTCGTTTTAGAGGAGAAGGGATAATTTCCTTTCCAGCCCCTCTACGTTATTGGCGTGTTCAAAATAGTCCTTTAATCTTCAGTTATTTGCGAATTTCCCCCCAAGTTTCTATCTCCAATTCAATTTAGTCCTTTTCATATTTTTTAATTAATTTCAATAATGTAATTATTATTTCTATTTTTATAATTTATATATGTAATTATTTTTTTATAATCTATATATATGTATATGTCTATTTTTTTATATATGTATATGTATATATATATATTTATATTTTTTTCTAATGAATATTTTTCTATATTTATATATATATATATATACGTATATATCTATGTTTTTTTATTTTGAAAATAATTAAATACTTACTTATATTTTTAACATATATTTTATAATTTATATATACATATATATTTATATATTTTCTTTATTTTCATAAATGTATTATATATTTTGTTACATAAATTTTATAATCCCAAATTTTATATGTAAACCCGTGTGTATGTCTATTATTCTTCATAACTTCAATGTATATATTATGTACCTTCTATTCTTTATATTTTTGTTTATTTCCTTCATTTGTTTATTGATTTATGTTTTCATTTATATTTTAAAAGAATGTCTTTTTTTATTTTGCTCATTTATTTGATACTTTGCATGTCATTGATTATTTTTTTATGTACATTAGTTTCGTTTATTTATTTGTTTATATTATTTCTATACCATTGTTATATTTAATTAGATTATTTGTTAAAACGGCATTTATGCATACATCTAATGAAACATCGATTTTTTACTCGAATTCATTAAAAATGAAAAACTTCGAAAACAAAGGCAATACTCGTATTTAGAATCTTTGAAAAGATTGAGCCCTAACGTATTGGGTTCCAATTTTCTTCGTTGAATCTAATTATCGAGAATGCTCTTTAAACAAACAAAATAAAAAGCTTATCGTCGGGAATTCGATATATTGTGTCCTAATGCATTGGATGTGACGTATTGATTTCTCGAGATAAAGATTTTTTCTAAAACTTAATGAAGGAAATTTTAAACAATTGAATGTTCTTTTAAATTTTATTACACAAGTCTTTTGGACAAACTCATTTTTAAAGGAATAAAATATCGTGCCCTAACGCATTGAGTGTGAGATTTTTTCTCCGAAATCAGAGAGTCTTAATCAATACATTGATTTAATTAAGGATCGTATTTTTAAATTTCGGCATTTAGACATTAATTAATCAACTTGGTACCAATTTTTGGGCGTTACGGGGGTGCTAATCCTTCCTCGTACGTAACTGACTCCCGAACCTGTTTTTTCTAAGACTCGTAGACCAAAGTCGTTTTTAGGTGATCCAACCACACCTCAATAAAAGATTGGTGGTGATTCCTAATTTTCCTTTTTTAAATCGATAATTAATTTTTGTTTTGTTTCTTCAAAAAAAAAAAGGTTTCGACACCATTAATCTTAATAACTATACCAAATGCCAATATACATTCAAGGCTACCAAAACTAACCATTAACACTTCAAGGCACTATCTATATTGTCGAAACCATTTTTAAAAAAAATTAGTTTTCGACTTAAAAATGAAAATTGGAGTCGCCACCATTCTTTTATTGAGGTGTGATTGGATCACCTAAAAAATGACTTTAGTCTACGAGTTTTAAAAAAACGAGTCCGGGAGTCAGTTATGTACGAGGAAGGATTAGCACCCTCGTAACACCCAAAATTGGTACCGAATTAATTATTTAATGTCTTATGGTCGAACGAAGAAGATTAAAAAACGATTCTTCTTTTAAAATCTTTATTGAAATTTGTTAATTTGAAAACTAAAAAAAATTGGTTATCTTGTTTCTATAAGGAAATCGAAACCCCGTAAGTTAGACAATTCCTTGAAGTTTCGATGACAACATGAATTTGCCTATATAAAAAAACCTCGTCTCGAGATAGTAAAATGTCATATCCAATGAGTTAGGACACCACGTTTTAAATCCTCAAGATAGACTTTAATTTTGGAATTTTTACGTTTTTATTGAAAAAGGGATACCCGGTCAACTAATTCAATGAGAAAAATTGAAGCCCAGTAAGTTAGGGTATAATGTTCTCGAGAATCTTGGATATCAAATATCTTGGAAATTTATGGAAAAAAACCATTTTAATACTTTAATCAAGTGCAACCTTTTAAACGAATAATGCAATCGAATGATAACGTTCAATGTAAAAGGACAATTTGTAAACACACATACACTAATGAATAACAAATAATCTATCAATAAATGCAAACAAGCAGAGCAACAATAAATCTCAATCATGCATTATGCAAATACTAAAATTAACAAATCGAAGCTAAATGGATTGAAAGTTAATTAAAGAAACACCAAACAAATAAAAAACATGAAAGATAGAACATTTGAAATCATCAATGTATAAATAAGTTATATATATATATATATATATATATATATAAAAGGAATTAAAATAAATAATATACATGAAAACTTGAAATATCAAAATAGAATTTTAAAAATATACACATGAATTTTAAATCAAGTGTTGCATAAGAAGAAAATCAAATAAGTAGTATACAAAATAATACATATTGATTTAAATAAGTAATACATGTGAAATGATAGACTTAATATAAATAATAATATATGTGAAATAATGTATATAGAAAGTTGAAATAACCAAGTATATAATAGAATAGGGTTTTAAAAAATAGACATGCAAAACAATTAAAATAAGTGATAAAACTAAATAAATAGTATATGTAAACATGTTTTAAATAGTTAATATAAATCAATTTAAAGCAAATAGTATAGGTTAATTTTAAAATAAAATAACTTAAGATAAAATAATATACAAAGCAACTTAACGTAAATAATCTATAAAGCAAATTAAAATAATTATATACAAGTCTAATGTCATATATATAAGAAAAAATTGAAATAAAACAAATTAATGGTCAACAAATTTTAAAATAACATATAAAAACGACTTAAACTAAATAATAAGTAAAAATAAAAAGATGAAAAACAATACTTAATACTTAGTTTGAATTCATTAAAAATAATAGGATCATAGATAGTCAAATAAATTAATAAACAAAGCCTAAATAAAAATAACAATGAATATAATATAAAAAAATATTAACTTAAAAAATATTAGACAGATTGATCAACAAATAATAAGAACCAATTAATTAAAGGACTATATTGCAATCATAATGAAAATTAGAAGTAAAATTCATAATAAATCAAAAAATAAAATCGAAATTGGATTAAAATAAGAAGGCACCAAGAAAAGAGGGCCGAATAGGTAATAAACCCACTTCCTGGACACGCGTCACTTCCTCAGAGGATTAGCGCACCAGGGGCTTAATCGCAAAAATAAAAAAAAATCGATCCAATCTAAAAATAAAGGAAAAGCGCGAAAAGGATTAAATTGTAACATACAATAAAATCGAATGGGGCCAGCGCGCAATTATCCCAAGCGCTAGAAAATGCACGGATCTCCCTTTCGGGTCGGGTCGGATGCGCGGGTACAGGCCTTATATGGCGTCGTTTTGGCCACTGGAATCAAGGCTTAAAACGGCGCCATTTTGATCCTTTATAAAACCAAATTTTTTTTTGAAATTTTCATTTTCTATTACTTTTCAAAAACAAATCAACCCTAGCCTCCTCTGCTAGGGTTTCAAATCCTTTCAGCCGCCGCCGTCAGTCCTCCTCTATCACCGACGCAATCCCACCGCAAACAGTGGTCAAGGCTGCACGACGCTTGGCATTTAGCCCGTTTTCAAGCAAGATCAAAGGTAAAGTAATCCACCACCCTCTTTTTCTTTTTAGTTCATAAATAAAATAAAATAAAAAGAAAAAAATTGAAGGAAACGAAAGAAAAAAAAACTAAAGATCGGAAAATCACATTTTGAAAACCTTGTTATTTTTCTTTCGTATTTCACTAATTCCCCCCCCCCTTTTACAGATTTTTTGATGGCTTTTTATAGCCAAATAAAAGGAATATAACATTAAAAAATATTCTACTTTCCTATTATGTTTTTATTATTTGTTGTCATTGTTGCTGATATTCCATTTTTTTGTTGCTTGCTTCTTTTTTTTTACAGGTCAATCAGTGGAGACTCTGGCTGCGGCAGCGCAGGTGTGCGTGAGGAGCGCGAGGCAGCCATGCGGTGCGCCCTAGGGTTCCTTCTTTTCTGTTCACTGAACTTTGTTGGGCTAGGGTTTGATTTGGGTTAGGACTTTGGACTTGCTGTTTTGTTTTGGGTTTGGGCCACATAGGCCTGCTGTAATTTGGGCTCTTTTATTGTAATGAACTGTTATTATTTTTTTCATTTTTTTGTTTGGTTTGGTTCATTTGGTGCGGGCCCGGGCTAATTGGGCCTATTACATATATCATACCAAAACAACATCTCTTAGCATACCTTAAAGTTCATCAATTCAACTACCATCACTAAGAACTTAGATGCCACAATGACAACCACTTTAAATACCATATATATACATGATATCATATCAACTATATCATTAACCAAAATAATATATATACAAGCCATACGTAATGGCTAATTTTATCAAACAAGGACACCTATACATGTCATTATAACCATGACTCAAAATCATCAAAATCTACCAATATAGTAGATAGATAGTGTGACGGATCTCCGACAAGCGTCCAAACCAAACGAGCTTCCGATTATCTAAAAACATAAGAGAAATAACACGACGTAAGCATATAATGCTTAGTAAGTTCATAATTCATAAACAAAGCTTACCATTTCAATATATATAAGCTTAAAATAATTTTATAAGATAATTCAACATAGCTTGGCACAAGCCTAATTAACAACAACCTTTCAAGTTAGATAACCTCATAACTTAGCAACTCATTGCAAAACATAATAGCTTTTATGCACATATCTTATTAGCATTCATACTTTCATGAATATGGCTAAGCATATTTAAAGCATCATCAACTCATACATTTTTCATACTTTCATAGCATTACTTATCAAAATATCTGTCGATCCTTCCCTTTCGTATACTTATTGAACCACTAGAATGATATCAGATACGTAGAAATCTTGCACACTATGTACTAACATATGGTTGAAACCATTACATTCTCCTATCTCATATAAATGCTCTCTCACGGGCCAAAAATGGGTCTGCTCACATAAGCTGTTAGTCAGAATGTAGCTACACGATGCTACTCACACAAGCTGTCAGGTAACCACAACACATACCGAAAACTCAGCCACCGGTAAGACGTTCAAGACAAGCACTCGAAACACAGTAACCCCTAATGACATGTCATTTGTATACTATATATTTCTAAGGTTCAAACAGGATCCAAAAGTCGTCAAAACTTCGTTGGATATTTTCGTAGAGTCATAATATCATAACATAACATAATAGAATTTAACTCAAGCGTACTAAAACTTTAATTAAATATACGAACTTACCTCAGTCACAAACGAAGAATTACGATCAGCTAATCCAACACTTTTTCCTTTCTCCGATCTAAATCTGTATGATGTTTTTCTTTATATGCACAAGAGAGAGATGGTCGAATGATGAATGTTCAAAAATGGTGTCTTGCCCTAGTATTTTCAGTTGGAGAAGAATAAGAAAAGATGATATATTTCTTTATTTACTTTATTTTATGCTTATTTTTCAATTTACTAAATTAACCTTATAATAATAATCTTTAAAACCATTAAAAGATGTCCATCTTTGTCCACTATTAATATTAATGGTCTAATTACCATTTAAGGCAACTCATATTCCAATTTCATAGCAATTTGACACGTTTTACTAATAGAACTCAAATTTTGCATCCTAAGCAATTTAGTCCTTTTATCAAATTAAGCATGCAAATGATAAAATTTCTTAACAAAATTTTTATATGACACTATTAACATATTGTAGACATTAAATAATTAATAAAATAAATATTTTTATGTCAAAATCACTATTTTAATTTCACTAAAACCGAGATGTTACAACTGGAAATTTGGAAA
Source organism: Gossypium raimondii (assembly GCF_025698545.1). Classification (NCBI taxonomy): domain Eukaryota; kingdom Viridiplantae; phylum Streptophyta; class Magnoliopsida; order Malvales; family Malvaceae; genus Gossypium; species Gossypium raimondii. Next base: position 18,786,881 of record NC_068572.1, on the reverse strand, counting down.
GTTTTGTGTCTGTCGAGTAAATAGTTAAGTTTCAATTCTAGTTTGGTTATGATGGAATCGACTGGTTCTAAGTGGGAGACATAATGATTTTCAATGATTGACTAAAAGAGATTGGGAGATCGTGGATAAGAGTTATATATAAGTGAAAGTGGAAATTCTTGCAATAGAAAATCCTCATCAATTCTATCTGCAAATTTCTTTTTACTTTTATTGCGTTTTTCAGTTGCTCCGAAGAAAAGGAGAACATAGGAAAACATTGCATGGAGTAGAAGTCGTGAGAATTTGAAGTCTGAAAGTAGAAAATTGAGGAACAAGTAAGCTTCTTAACTCTCTATGCTCAAGAATTTGAGAAAAGAGGAAAATGACTCCTAATAAGTTTCTGTAAACTAGGTTTTAAGTTTAAGGTTGAATACCTTCAAATTAATTAATGAATGGTTATCATGCTCAGCTGCAAGGATGAAGGAGGCTCTGGTGGTTGGACAAGCTAAGCTGACCAAGATTAAGGAAGCAATGTAAGTTCTATGCTCCATCTCTAGGCGATTGAAGATATTGAACTAATGATTAATGTGTCTATTTGTTTTGTACAGTCTAAACTCATAGTTGTGTATGAACATGGTGACTGCGTATGCTTGAATGCATGTATATTGGATGTTTATTTAGTTACGAATTGAAGTATTAATGGGTGGCGAACTACATCTTAATGAAATAAATAAAATTGTTTTTGTGAAATGATTGTAATATATACGATATGCAGCGTACGTAGGGAAGTACCATAATAGGGTAGTTGAAGTGGGAATAGTTGGTGAAAAGGAGGTATAAGCGACACCGCTACGATGGTAAAATCCTTCGGGGTGACATCGTGAAAATGGTACAAGATGCAAAACCATAGCTCAACTATGGAAACCAATAAAGTCCACTAGGATATTAAACACGGGGCTACAAGGTGTAAGACCATAGTTCGATTATGACAACCAATAATGCCTGCCGCGACTTTAAACATGGGGATACAAGGCGTAAGACAATAGCTCAGCTATGGCAATCAATAGAGTTCGCTAGAATAATAAACATGAGGTTACAATATGTAAGGTCATCGGTCGACTATGGCAACATATGGGGTCCACAAGATGATAAACTAGGAGTTCCACCAGGGTATAAGGAAGAAGTCACGGCGTGACTCACACGACAAGTTACAATGTGGAATGGCCTTGGCACGTTTAGTAACACAAGTAAACGAGATAACATGGGGATTCACCAAAGTGAAATGGTGGGTGAAGCCAAAGAAGTGCCTTAACACCGACATGCGAGAAAGAACAGAGAATTTCCTTAAACAAACTGGCATAAGTGGCAACCGCCAATAAGAATCCACTAGAGAAATTGTGGAACCCATATTAGCTAAGTAGATACAAATGGGATTATTATATGTTAAGATATTATTTCAACAATCAACAAAGAGGTAGTTGAAAGGGTGAGAAGTCCGTCAAGAGGCTTCATGAGAGTAAATGCCTACAGAAGGCCAAATGACCAATAAAGTTCGTTAGAAAATTTTGAGAAGTGGGAATCCATCAGGGACCTGTAACACGAAAAAGACCTTGTAAGGCTACCACCCATTAAAGTACCTTGAGAGACAGGATTAAGAGAAAAAGTACTATGGAGTACATCTTAGGCATTAGTCCACTAAGGAAAGAGGATATTAGGAAAAGATCTTATTCAGGTAAGGATCCAAAATTATGGCAAATACTTGGGTAAATGCCAATAGTTGTCGCTAGTCAAAGGTAGTGAATACAAGTATTATGGATGGGGTATATCATGAAAAGGGTATAATGAAAGTCTGAAACAACGATAATCAGAGGAGAACCCATGAGAGAATATCTCTAGATAGAGTATAGTTATGGCCAGACCAAGGATTATGTTTGCCAATAGTCTACTAAAAGAGAATGAGGCTTTGGCCTTTCCAGCTTAGTTTGTTTATCCTCCTACGAAACCCAAGGAGTTCAATTATGTGCCTAGAATTTTATTTTCTTAAGATTTAAGTAGTTTTCCATTAATTTTATGTATAGACCTCACTAAGTTTTTCTGAACTTATAAAACTATTTCTGGGATGCAAGGTAGATAAATACTTGAAAATCAAGAGAAGGGACCAAGCCAGATTTTGTGGAGGGTGTGGTAGCTGTTTTACGCATATAGAGGGGTTTCCTTAGAGGCCATGCCTTGGGATTTGAGTAATTGTTTCAGTAACTGAGTCTTAAATTAAAACTTATAAATAGATTTGGGAATTAAATTTGTCAGAATTATCACTAGTTCTGTACGAATTTTAATAGTTCAATTTTGAAATTTTAAGTTGTTCAAGTATGTAACAAAAGTATAATCATAAATAGCATTAAATTATTTGAGTTAATGTATCATCCTATACCTGGAACTGGCAACCGGGTCAAGTATAAGGTGTTATATCCATAATTCAGTGAGAAGGTATAAATGTCATTCAATGACACTCATATGAATACAAGAAACAAGAACACAAAGATCAAGAGTTCAATTCTAATTTTTCTCATTATTATTCTCATTTTCTCTTGTACACACTTGTGGGTTTATTTCTAATTCATTTTTTCAAGTGTTGTATTGTTGTGTGAGAGTGCTTTATTATTATCCATCAACCTTTTAGAGGTGATAATCCTTTCCAAACTTTATTTCTCATTTTTGTGAGGATTTACTTAAGGTTTTGGGTAGAAAACCTTAAAGGGGAAGTGGCCCTATCTTTTCCTTGTGAAAGGATAGAGATTATAAATGTTAAACATTGTCCTTAAAAGGTTCAAATCTAGTGAATTAGGAAATCATTAGTTGTGTTAAGCTAAGATAATGGATATAGACAATTAAGACCGAACCACTATAAATTCTCAAGTCTCAATTGTTTGTCATCTTCGCTTAAATTTTTTAACACCAATTCACCCCCTCTAATTATTATTAATCATAAAAATTATATATATACACACATTAATACCTATTATGCAAAAATTCATGTTTTCTAAAAATGTATGAATAACTAAATCCAATTTAACTAACTCTTGGAAGTCGTTTGTAATTTATTAAATTCAAATTCTTTTTTTTGTGGGGTTTGTCAATGAAGGAAATTATAAAATAATTCCAAATTTCATTAAAAGTCAAATTAAATTATACTAAAAAGGAAGGTGTTAGCTTGTAAGGATCAACTCGAGATCGTCAATAGGGAAGTTGAATAGGCCTTTGAGATGTTGTGGTGGAAGCAATGAAAATTATGCAATAAAGAACACAAGGATTTATAGTGGTTCGACCCCAATTGCTTACTCCACTACCTTAGCTTACCATAAATAAGGATTTTCCCAAATTCACTAATTTGGCAATCATTAAGTACAAGGTTTAACCTTACAATCTCCCTTAAGATTTATACCCTAAAATCTTAAGATACAACTCCCTTAAGGTTTCTACCCAAACCTTAAGAATTAACCCTCTCTCAAAGAGAAACAAATAAGCAAACAAAGAAACAATCCTTACAAGATCAGGATGTTTGCCAATTAAGCACAAAATACAAAGGAGAACACTTGAGCTAAATGAATACAATGAAAGCTCACAAGTGTTTACAAGAAAAGGTGTGAAAGAATTAAGCTCTAGGTTGCTTTGATTTATCTTTAAGTTTTGCACATTGCTCTTCATGTTGCTAAACCTTTGGAAGATGGTATTTATACCTTCTAATTGATTTCCAACCATTGTGGTTGTTGTAGAAGTGAATATAGTCGTTGGGATGAAATACCAGGTCATTAACTTCACCTGCAGCAACGAGTATTGATACCTACTAAAAAGGTATCAATATTTTTTGTAATTAATGCTGATTTTAGTGACCGTTGGAGTAGGAATATCGATACCTAAGGGAATTATCGATACTTTTATGAAAAGTATCGATACCAGATCGATACCTAGCAGAGGATACAAATTCCAGAATGTCAATTTGGTATCGATTAACAAAGGGGTATCGATATCTTGTAGAACATTGATACTTAGACAAAAAGTATCGATACTTTTTATCCTGGAGCAATTCTAACTTGTTTGAAAATGATTACATATTTGAAAATGATTGACTCAATTGAAACCATTTCAACTTAATTTTATGAAATTGCTCAACTTTACTTTTATTCAAAAACACTTTAATTTGTTATACCAAAACATACTATCCAATAAGGCTTAGTTTAATAGAAGGTATTGTCTTTTACTTTGACGAGGAGAGAACAAGTGGAGAAATTGGAGGCGAGATCCTTGACGAAGGTCATCTGGGCAGCGCGACCCGAACTGAGTTGGATGTTGCCATGGCTGACTCGGTGCTTGGCTATACTGTTGAAGATTTAATGTGGCTTGATCTGATTGAGCAACAAAAGGAATAAATTATATAATTCTTAAAACATAAAAAAAGGGAATAAATCATTTTAGTGGGCTAAAATGACCAATTTTGTAAACATTGAGGGCTAAATTTATTGAATTATATATACTATCAAATTGATAGAATGTGTAAACATTAGAGGGCTAAATTTGTTATTAGATCAATAAAAAAAAAGCTCATGTCAGCACTTTTGTCAAATTTTAAACAACTATTAACGTTTGGTGAGCAAAAAAATTGATTTCGAATAGTTTAGTGACTAAACCGAAAGTATTAAAAGTTTAATGACCAAAATGAAACATGGGTAATAGTTTTATAGCCATTTTCATATTTTACCCAAAAGAAATTGGGTTTGTTGATAATAGTGATTTAGGGTGAGTTTGGATGGGCGGTGGGTGTAGTGCGGTGCGTTTAGCTTACTTTTTATCTCACGCTACAATATTTAATCTCACCGCCATCGCTGTTTTAACACTAACCGTAGGTAAATACAGCGCCCATTCAAACCCACTGCTAAAAGATTATGGAGATTTTGTTTTGTTTTTGCAACCTCATTTTTTTTCCTTTTTTATAAGCTTTTAAATTTTTTTTAAAATTATACATGATGTCACATCATAAATATTATCTATAATATATATAAAAATGAGTTTTGAAAAACTTTTCAATAGGTGAGAATAACATTTACTTTTCATCATATTATTAATTTAACTTTAAAAATATTTTATAATTAATTTAGAACTATTAATTAAAAATTGTGCTAATTTTAAAATAAAATTATCACTTGAATACAACTCTAACCATAAAATATATGAAAAAGTTGTGATAATTATAATTATAATTTTAAATTTACCATTATTAGTTAAAAAATTGAGATAAAAAAAGTTGTGTTAATTTTTTAAAAAAAGTGGTGTTAATTTTATTGATGTAAAGTGGAGTTATTATTTAAATAAAACTTTACTCATCTTAATTATCACTTAATTAAAATCAAAGTTATAGACCAATTAAAATTTAAGTTTAGTTCTATAAATAATGGCTAGTAGTTAAGCATATTCAATCAAGTAGCATTTAAGAAAAGTTATCAGTATAAAAGTTGGAGATTATTAGAGTTAATAAGTTAGAATTATATACAAATAATAATGTAGCATTAAAAATAAGGAAATATTTGGTACGTAGTGGAGTTTTTAGACTCCACAAGCATTATTAGGGGTTAACAAGTGTTTTCTTGAGATATAATAAAATATTTTAAAAAATAGACACATGCCAATTTTTAAGGTTGTTTGTGAAATAAAAAAGTACACGGCCAGTGTACCAAATATTCACCTTTAAAACAATGATTTTCAAGAGACGATATATAATCATATTCGAATAACAATGGCACTAGAGAGTAATCAAAGATTATTTTAATTGATGATAAAGTAATGTAACATTATGATTTTTAAAAATATGTAAGTTGTTTATACTACATCAAGCACTCTAAAAATTATTTTTTAATCTAACTGTTATTTGTTTGGTGTAGGTGAAAAATATGTTGTGGGTTTGTTTTGAAAAGAAAGTTTAAAATTAAAAAAACTAAAACTAAAAATGATTTTTTAAAGTATAAACAAAATTTCTAAAATTCAATGATACCTAAACTGGACCAAACCAACCAATCGAACTGGGAACCGTTTGGGGTATTGGTCCAATGAAAGGTAAAAATAGGTTAACCTATGAACCGGTAGTACGGACTGGTTGAATCAAGCTAAAGAAATCGATTAAACCAACAATTGAACTAATTGCAAATTGGTCTAACCAATTGATTCTCGGAAGGACCGGTTCGATCGGTTCAAAGTAAATAAATTATTAAAATTAAAATTAAAATTAAAAAAATATTAAAAAATTAAATAGGTAGTTCAACTATTTTTTTAGCCCGGTTCAACCTGTCCGTACTGGTTCACAGGTCTTCTGGATTTTAAAAATTTTAAACTTCTTTTGCCCTCAACATTTACATTGTTTTGTCAATTTGGTCCATACCCTTCAAAAGTATGTAAATCTTTTTACTATTATTATTTTTCTTACTTAAAAATGTAAAATTTTAAAATTATAATTTTCTTAAAAATTAAAAAAATTTAAAAAATATTTTTAAAATATAAAAGATTCCAAAATTCAATGTTATCTAAGTCAGACTAGATCGATAAGATCAAGAACCAATCGGGTATTTGGGTATTGGTCCAGTGAGAGGTAAAAAAACTGGTTTACACGTGAACTGATACGAATTGGTTGAACCAGACTAAAAATCAATTGACTTGGAAGTTGATATGTTTTTTATATTTTTTTAAATATTTTTATATTTTTTAATACTTCATTTGCTTTGAATTGATCAAACCCATTGTTTTAAGAACCAATTGGTCAAACCTACTCAAAATTGGTTCAACCAATTTTTTTAGCTAAATTCAACTAATTTATACCGGTTCGTGAGTCAATTATTTTTTACCTCTTACCGAATTGATGCCCCAACCAGTTCCTAATATAACTTGCCATCTGATCTAGTTTAGATAACATTGAATTATGAAATTTTTTATATTTTTAAAATTATTTTTATCTTTTATTTTTTATTTTCAAGAGATTTTTCCATTATTTTTTGAAAATATATTTTTAAAATTTTATGTTTTTATTTAAAATATGAAAACAATTAATTTAATGACTTAAAGTAATGTATTGATTGATGATATTGTGAATGGTTATAAAGTATAAAGCCTGAAAGAATTGGTATGTATTGTTTAAAATGATGATACACTAAAATTTATATGTTTATGATGTCACGTGATGATTCTTGATGAAAATGATAATGATTTGTATATTTATAATAATAAAACTTGCATATATTCTATTAACAGTGTTGGATAGAGTTTCAAGTATAGTTGGCATCTCGCAGAATTCGCTTGTGTTAGAGGAAGCTTTAGTGCTTATGCACATTCTAGTTGACTTCCGTATAATACCTTAAGGGTGGGAATGTTCTCATATAATATCATGATAGTCAACAACATATTGTTGGCTCTTATACAGTGGCAGAGCCAGAATTTCTTTTGGGGGCAAAATTAAATTGTATATTTTTATGATAGTAAAAATGCAATTTCACTATTTTAATAGTCTATATCTTTATAATTTTTAAATGATTAAATCAATTTTTTATTATTTTGGGGGTAAAAGTACAATTTTACCATTACTAATTTAAAATTTTATAAATTATAAAAGGCTTAAATGAAAAAATTTTCATTTTAGGGGGCAAGGCTCGCCAAATTTCTATTATCTTAAATCCTTGCTCTTATATAATAATATCACGAGGATCAAGAGTATATATTCCAATGTGTTTGGAGATTAATTCATGTATCCGTACTAGAGTTTGCATTCAGTCAATAGGGATTAAAATGTGTAAATAAAAGATGGCTTAGATATGATATTGAAATGTGAAATGTTTGTCATATGAAAAGATTGAATAAATATCCTAAAGGTGGCTGGTGATATGTTTGTTGGTGAATATAATAGAACTTAGTTTAGTGATGTGTCATGTTAGTATGCTTATTTGCTTAATTTTTGTGTTAAAATCAAAATATGTTAGCACCACTCTAAGCTTTCAATACTCAGCGTGTAGATGTGTTTGTTTCCTTAAGTAGATTTTTTGATTTGATCGTGAAGTCCAACAACATCCAAAGGCTCATATATTAGCTCAGTCAAGTGATTGTAATGTTCATTTGGAAGTTATTAGTACATGACATGTTCCTAAGTCTAGGGAACTATATGAGTCTTACATGTTGAATTTGGTTAGTACCTTATAGTCATGTAGTTTGAACTATGGTCATACTTTTAAATGTGTTTTGTATGTCAATATGTGTGCATAACAATTTTTGTACCACATATATATTTGAGTATATGGTGAATATGTTTTAGGATGCTTGATGAATTAGTTTGAATATATTTCATGAAATAATTTTACTTGTAAATGTTTGTTTTTTTAGTATGTTTTATGTTTACTATGTTTAGAGGTGTTTCGATAGTAGTGTTCATTGTCTAAAACTTGATTTTCAAATCCCTTAAGTCCATGTTTTGGTATTGAGCTCATAGGTATCGAAACAAGTGATTTTCAAGTCAAATTTTGGCTCCAAAGATAGAGGTATTGATATCAGGTCCTTCTAGTATAACAACTGTGGCAGAATGCTAAATTCTATAGTTACATACTTATCCCTACTTGTACCCATACCACAGTGCAGGGCATTGGCCTTTGTCCTGTTTTAAGCATTTTCGACTTTTTGAGGCTTGTTTATGGTCTCAAAAACCTAAAAAGTTATTTTAAATGATTTCAATACGATTTTAAGATTCTATAAAAAAGTTTTAAAATTTGATGAAATATGATTGTTGTTTGAGTTGCTATAGCAATGGATGTGACATCTTAGATTCAAATCTATTGCCTAGCTCGAGTGTGGGGTGCCACATGAATTTTTCATACTAATATTACTTTTTATTTAATTCACATTCACTACACTAACCTTATCATATAATTCACTTCAATCCTTTGAAAAATACATAGAATTCATACTAGTACTTACCTTTCTTTTGTTAGATTTCCCTTCCTTTACTTCTCTTCTCTTCCATCCACACTTTTGTCACTTCTATTCATTTGTTTACAACTCTTTCATTATTTTCTTCTCTTTTCTCTTGTAACATTGATTTCTCACACTTCTTTTAACTTTCTTCACTTTCAATCTTCAAGTCTCTTGATTCCAAGGTGATATACAAGCTCACTAGGATCTCAACGTCACTTTTTCTGTTTAGTTGCTATAGAAATTCCTAAGATTTTAGGTTGAAAAATTGGAACTTAATAGAAAAAGACCAAACTGTAAGAAAACCAAACTTTTCTCTTTCTCCACATGGGACGTTGAATGCATGGATAAATATGAAGAAAATTCTTCACATTTCTTTAATAATTATCTTAATAAAATAATAATATTAATAAAATATCCCAACATCATGATTTTTATCCAATGGTCATAATTTCATTTCACTTTTCATCAAGACCCAAGAACTTATATTGTACCACAATTTCATGAATTAATAATTATAATAAATATTTTATGTTTGATCCAATGACCCATATTAAATCCTTCATCATAAAGTAAATTCAATAGTTCAAATTCAATACACGTCTAAGAGAATTTTGATAATTTTACCAAAAATTCTCACTTGCAAAATTATCATTTTGTCCTTAAATTTTTAATATTTGCAATTGAGTCATTCCCACTTTTGGTATAAGTGTGACTTTAGTCTTTCAACATTTTATATTTACAATTTAACCCTTCACTTTTCACTTATTTACAATTTAATTCATACCTCGAATTAATATCTCACAACATACTACTTATTTCAATTTTCTCCAAGATCCAATATCCTTCTTTACAATCAACGATATATCACATTTCTTTTAATCGAGAAATTTCACTATGTATCTTCTCGGTGTAACTCCTCACTTATATGGCAGAATGCTTTTCGGGATCTTACATTTAGTGACTTTAGATATATATTTAATTGGATTAAATAATGAATTTGAAATGAAGCTAAATTAAGAGATCATATTATCTAATTATTCAAAATGAAATAAAATTAATAAAATACAGTTTCATATGTATTTTAATATGATGAAATCATCATGACTTTAACGAGATTAAAATAAAGCTTGTGTAAACTACTTAACTAAGTAATAAATTTTAGTTTATTAACTAAAACAAATCAAGAGCTCAAAATACATGTGTGGGCCTTACTGTGACCCAACAAGGGTCAATAGGTGGCCGACCATATGCGTAAAGAAGCATTGTTGCCCAAGCAAGCGAGGAGGCACAATGTTGTTAAATACAACCTAGGACACTTTTATTTTATTAGTAATGCCAAATAATTATAGCTTAATAAACTCTATATAAATATCTCACATTGGCTGAAGAGAATAGACTGAAGAGAATAGACGAATGAAAATCCTCGAATTGATGAAAATTAAAATTTTGTAATTGTCAATTCACTTATTCAATAAAATAGAGTTTATTCATGAATCTTTTTTCTTTGGAGAGTTCTGATTCAATAGTTATGTTTGTGTTTAGAATGATACTCACACATCGTATAATTTGTGAGTTAGAGAATAATAGAGAAGATTCAATTAGTTGAAAGCAAATATTGAAATTACGCAAGAATCCAGAACCTATCGTCTAAGAATTTATATGGTAACTTCAAATAGACTTTTCGAGATGCTCTAACTAGCTTTTGAAGCCGACTCTTGTGCCTAAATTGTATATCTTCAAGTTCCTTTTGAAAAGGTTTTTGAATTATCCAATTTTAAATTTTGTAACTCAAGAAATTGTCATTTTCGTAAAACAATACAATTCCCTTTGGGAAGTTCGAGAGTAATCGCAAGGTATGATAGGGGTAACTTCAACTTGACATTTTTGTTTCAATGTATGCACATGAAAACCATATATTTAGAATATAAAAGTGTGTTTAAAAATAAGATAAAATAAATAATAAAATGTACTGTTTGAAACTAATTAATAATACTAAATGAAATATATACGATCTTAAAATGAAAAAAAACAAATTTAAGTTGCAAGTAAAATGAAATTTAAACAAATAAATGCATTAGATTAATAATACTATATGAATACAATTGTTTATTATGGTGTTATCATGAATCTTGAGTTGATGTCGAATCAATTTGTGACCCCAATTCAATCAATAACATTGTTAATATATACAATTGATGGAGGCAATAAAATACAAATAGTAAAATTAAAATGTATAAAAATATTAAAATAAAGCTATGATTGAATTGTTAATCTAAGAATTTACTAATGCAATTAGCATGAGTTTAAATTCCACCACATGCATATTTTTATTTTTTTAAATGAAAGGATTAAAGTATCTTTGAATAATATAATTTGTTTTAATTATGAAAACATTTTAGTAACTTTCCTAGCCGAGTTAATACCCAATTTACTTGCAACAGTAAAAAATTTTAATAATAATATAGATAAAGATATTTTGAAAATTTTACTTAAAAACACAAAAGCTAAAATAAAACACCACCTAAATCCCTACTTACACATACTTTTACGTTTGAGTGAATAATTTTGATTGCTTTTGCTGCCAATTGGTGCTTATAAAACTCCAAAAGCATTCCCAAACGCCCCCTTAACGTCTTGAGTCTGATACGTAATACACTTAACAACCAGATTTTATCAAACTATATATTTTGTTTCCTAAAGTGAAATTGAAATTTTAGATTAGGGACATACAAAATGTAGAAACAATTTAAGAATAAAATGGTTAATCTTTAACAAAATATTTTACATGTATACTAGAAGCTTTCTCGAGAAAGAAAAATTAAAAACAAAAATCAATGCAGTAAATTGACACACCTTCGCTGATGACTCAAATTTCTAATAGATTATAAGAAGCAAACATCGTTCCTGGCTCCAGCCTGACCCACATAGATGCAAGCTTCTAATTCTTCAGACCTAAGGATTAGCCACTTCCGGATTTAAGTGTATTACTCAACCTACATTGAAGACAAATAAGTTCATGGAGTCAAGAACTGGAAATGCATTTCAATTATCTGAATTACTAGGTATTATCAATCTTAATTGGCTAAAACTGTCTCCTAAAAGTGAACAGAATGAAATAAAACATCGGAATTGCAAGCAATCGTTTACAGGGGTCTTACCGTCTTACGGGCATGGTAACGTTAATAAACATAAATTAATCAAATGTGCATAGCATTCTACTACTAAAAAAACAAATATTTTTTCAAGGAGCAGATGGATTTACTTTGGAACTTGTTCCTTTTTTCAACAAAAATGAACTGAAAATGGACATCGCCAACTTTGAACTTGTTATTCATAAATTCATGAAATGAATCTCATCATAGCATAGGCCGGCATTAAATCTAAATGTCGAATTTTGTGTATTTGAGGAGCAATTTTAGCTTATGTTGCTTGAATTCTTCATTTTTCTTCAAGTACCCGTGTCCAATACTCCTGTTGGACACATGGATATGACCTCCAAACATGCATAAAAAGAACTTTGAAAATTCTAATCATACACGTGCCGGATACTCACACCAGGGTCGAGTAACATAGATTTTGGCAATCAAGTTAAAGAAAAACATGAATTACATGTGATCCAAAACCTACCAGTCCAAACCTTCAAATAGACCTTCCCCTTTAATTGCCGATGTTTTAAAAATAGCCCATTGGCGGCTTTTTAACTTGTGCAACTCCAAAGCCTCTGTCACTGCAGCAGCATCAAGTGCACCTGGAAGATCCTGTATACTCCAAAAATGTGACCTTAACTCCAAGAAAAATTCACAAATAAAAAATAACCCAAGTGGCTTACTAAATTTTATCACCAAATGAAAATATTATTCTTTTCTCGGCCAACATTTTTGAGGATGTATTTGGGAACTTAAATTTTAAATATTGGATTTGGATTATAAATTTGCCACTATAATTCGAGCGATAGAACTCATGAAAAAGTTTATATTCATGATTAATTTATTATACATGATGTATCCATCCTCATAATGTGTCAGATAAACAAAATCCAAACTCTCAAACATATATGTTCCCCAGTAAGCATAAGAAACTGCATATTATTTCCTCTTGCAATAAGTGCTTCAAATACGATGCCCATAACCACCAGCTTTTGCTCAATGTCACACACAATATAAGCAAAAGAACTAGTTCTACCCCAGGTCCAAGAAGAAGAAATTAATAAATAAAAAAGGTACCAACCTGCTTATTTGCAAAAATAAGAACTACTGCTCCTCTTAGCTCCTCCTCCTGCCAAGATTCACACTTTAAACTATTACAAAAGAAGCAAGGAAATACATAAAAAAAAGGATTGACAAGTAAAAAGAAAAATATTGTAAACACCTAGCAGTAGTAGTTCAGTATAAATGTATAAAAAAGTCATTTTAATTGATTGTAGAATAGAAATAAAAATATGTTTACTTCATTTCTTTTTCATGGCAGATGACAAGTAGACAAAGTAGTTATCTGAATTGGTCTTCAAATAAATAAACGAAATACATAAAAGGAAGAGCAATACGTAAGACTATAACAACCTGAAATACCATTTAAAAATTGAAGATAACTGTAGGGAAATAACGTTCAAGAAAGGGACAGAAAGGCAATAGAAAGGATTCAAACATCATTCTTTTCATTTTGTCAAACGTTTCGATACAACAGCCTGAAGAAGATCCATATGTCATCTTCACAGCATGGAATATTTAATGAAGACTTGTTACACTACTAAAATATAGACATATGAAGAAAAAGATCTTGATGAGTTTACCTCCAAGATTGCATGAAATTCTTCTTTAGCTATCACCAGCCTATCTGTGTCACTTGAATCAACAACATATATTATGGCCTGAGTATTTGGAAAGTAGCATCTCCAATATGGTCTGTAGTGCAAAAGAGATAAGAAACTAGGCTGGTGATCTATTTCTTGAAGCCGCATATTATTAAATGAATATAGAGAAACAATACATAAGTCATATAACAAAACTTGAATAGAATGAACAAGTGATATATAAATCATTTATTAAACTTGAATAGGATTAATTAGCAATCTTTTTGTCTGGCGTAAATACACTGTAGGATGTAAAACTTTATTTCACAACTTCTAAACATTGAAAAAAACCTGGAATAATGCTCATCAATTAAATCACAAGTCCTAATTACACAAGTGGTGTAAAGAGAGGAAAACCATGACATTACATTGAAATTCCATGACAGACTTAAAAATAGGTTTATCTAATGCCAAAAAAGCAAAACAAATGGCATTTAAAATAATATTGAAATGTTAATAAACAACAGCCCTAAAATCTAGGTTCAGATTGTGCAGCAAAAGTAGTTTCAGATACTCTCTCTCTCAACCATGTAAAAAAAGAGACTAAAATGGTAACTTGTGGCTTGTTGAAGATAATCTTTTTAGATGATTTTTAGCAAAACTAAGTTCAATGACATTAAATTAAATAGATCCTACAACTATATCCAATCAGACATTTGGTACATCTGGTTCAACTAGCTGGATAAGTATAAAATCAAGCAGTCGTACAATGGCTCTTTTTCTTTCTTTCTTTTTTTTTTATGGTGACACCTCTAAAATTCATTACTAATTGATCCGTACAACTAATGTATCAAAATGATTCTTCTATTATGCATAAACATTATCATAAGAAGTCACAATAAAATGAAAAATATATAGGACATATACCTTATCTTTTCTGTAACTAGCAGAACACAATGGGTATCATATAACTTTGAGAGCAAAACAAAATACAGCTCATTAAACGGTCTAAGACTCTAAGTAGCCAATGGCCTGCTTTAGATGCACAAAGGCACAACTTTACATATACCTTCAGGACAGAAAAAATCTCATAGTAGAGTCGCCCACAAAATGTCTTGCACAAGAAAGAATTAAAAAGGAAAAATTGCATGTTTGGAAAGTTACCTGATACTTGTCTGTCCGCCTGCATCAATAAATGATAAAGATGTCATCAGGACAAGGAGTTGACATCACTTATGTTTGACGAATAAAACTAAATAGCCCAGAAGGATAGAAGAAAGCAAACTTACAAAACAATGTAATCAATTTAGGTCTTATACTAAGGCCGCATTTGGCATTGTGGTTGGGGGCCAAAAAGTGCTTTCAATCCCAACCACCATGCCAAACTCTTGGCTTTTGGGATTGAAAGTACAGTGAAAAAATATTTTTCCACCCAAATGCAAATGCTAGTATTTAGGTACCTTTGACTTCTGGTTTTTTCCTTTTAAAGTAAAATTATCAAAATATTCTTATTTATATTAACTATTTAAAATATATATTAATTTATATTTTACGTCTCATTATATTAAATTATTTAAATATCATTTATCATTATATTTAAAATTTTAAAATATTTCATGTATTTTTAAATTTACAAATAATTTATTAATTACTTAAAAAGTATTTAAATTGTATATTTCATGTATAAATTATTTAAATATTACCTAAATTAATTTATTTTTAATTTCCAACATTATGTCTTAAATGAACCTTTTAAGTTTCCACTGCAACTTTTGCTAGGAATGTCAAACACTTGAAATTAACAAACGACAAACACTTTCTCACAACACTTTTCAAAAGCACGTTTTGCAAACCAAACTTTTCAAAAACACTTTTCAATTGCAGAACTAGGCCTAAGAGATTAAATTTTTGACGAAGTCCAATGGCGTTGAATAATAGTAAAATTGCATAAGAAATAGGGTTGCAGACAAAGTTAAATTTCCATGGTTTCTTATTTCTCCTATAGGTTGTGGCAGACATCTCTAATTAGTGAAAGTTTTACTTTATCCAGCTTCAAAAAAGTAAAGCTCTGATGATAAAGAGAACATAGTTCTGTAAAATTTTCTTCAAGCTATTACTTACTAAGCTGTTTTCTCGCAAGAGATACTTAGAACAGATATATAAAGATATAGACTAGGGGTAAAGGATTCATGTAAACTGTGAACTGAAAGCCAGATACGGTTAGTTTATAAAATTAAGATTTAAAGTAACAAAAGTAAAAAAATATCTTCGTTGAAGTCTTTGATATAAGAACTAGAGGATTTAAAGTCTCACAATAAAAACTGTTTCATCTTCCTGACATTTCTGAAAGTTTGAAAGCTAGGGTGCTTCTGATATGATTTTAACATAGATGCATGTTGCGAAAATTTTCCAACTCTTATACCTTCGAACAATCGAATCGATAGGAAAATATAATCAAAATTACAGGACATCGCTACATGTTAAAGATGTGGATCAAGGAATACTGGTCGGCATACCTAAATCCCAAACTTGAAATTTGATGTTATTGTACTGTACTGTTTCGACATTAAATCCAATTGCTGCACCATAAAGAACATAACAAATCAAATATCAACTCTTAAATATTAAAGAAACCTTTGATCTACTTAATTGAAAATCAATACTTATCCATTCTATCTCCCCACAACATATCAAAATGCTCAATAATCCCGCTTTACACAAAAGAAGAAAAGAGAGAATAGAATAAGAATGACTAACTTGGAATTGTGGAGACAACTTCACCCATTTGAAGCCGATCTGCAACCAAACCCTCAAATTATAAAGAGAGAGAGAGAGAGAAAGGCCATTTCATAAATCACGGCAGGAAAAAATGGGTAGCGCTTAAAACATTAAAAAAAAAGGGATGAGAAATAATACAAAGAATAGTGGTTTTGCCAGCATTGTCAAGACCGAGAACAAGGATCCGAGCCTCCTTGTTTCCCAATAGAGAAGAGAACAATTTTGTAAACAGAATACCCATCTCGTAAAAAAATGGAAAAATCACTCTCTATCAGTGCATGAATTTTGGATCAGATCTCCAAAGCAGCACCCCTGTACAAAAGGAGAGTGCCTGCTTGCAAGAGGAGTTGAGATTTCAATAAGGGTAAAATTGATAATTCAAAAGTAAAGGGGTCTGAAATGCAATGCCAGTATATATTTTTTGGGTGGCTTTTTTTCTTTTCTGATTTTCTCCTACTAATAGAATCGAATCGGAGACAAAAATAGAGAGGACATAGGCAACATAGAAGAAAAGGAAAAGTGGGGTTAGAATCTTATGCGGTGATAGAACCAGTGCAAGCAAATATGTGATTGGCCACGTCATCTTTGGAAATTGTAATACTGAGCACTTTTATAGTTTTTCTTTTGTTCGATTTTGTATAAAGATTGTAATATTATGAAAAAATTTATGTATATAATATTTAACAGATAAAATTAATATTTGTACAAAATTTAACAAATAAAATTTAATATAGATTATCTGTACAAAATGTATAAAATCATATAAAAATTGTATATAGATAAAACTATTAAATAGGCTATTAGTATAAAATCAAATAGATTATTTGTACAAAATACATAAGTTTATATAAAAATTTAACAAATAAAACTAATCCTTATATCCTTATTTGGCTTAAAACTAATCCTTATATTAAATAGATTATTTGTACATATCATTGATTTTTTATATGGTTCATGTTTATTTTACAGCTTATACTTGAAGTTTATAGTATTCTCTCTTAATAATGTCTTCTCCAAATTTTGAACATTTATTCTCTCTCTAAGAGTACAATGTACCTAAGGTAAACCCTAAAAACTTCTCTTTTTTTTTTCTCCTAGTCGTTTGCTTCTTATTTTTTGTTTTGCTCAACGGCGGTGTCAAACTCCACATTTTTCCTCTCCCATCAACACTTTCATTCTTTCTTTTTCTCATTCACTACACACGTCTTCTTTCTTTTCAGTTTGCAGATCTATTTTGTGGATATTTTTAGTGTCTTCACAAGTTGTGATGGACAGATGATGGTGCCTGTCGTTCGCTAAAACTCCACCAGCCACTAATAGTCTTTCTTGGAAAGTAGGTCACTCTTCGTCAACTTTTTAATTATTTTTCCAGTTTGAGAGTATTTTAGAATAATAAATTATTTCACATGTCAATTTGGACCCATGTTGTCTTAATTTTTATATATATTTTTTATTTTTCTATTGTTTAATAAGTCTTCTGTTTTAAAAGTTTTTGTCTACTCTTGTAGCACGTTTTTTAGTCTTGCTTATGCATCTAATATTAATTTTACAAGTGTTTTTAGGGACAATTTTATTGACATCCTGACTAGTTTGGTGAATGCTCGATTATTTTGTCGATTTTTGCTTGCTGCTTTAGACCATCCGAGACTAGTTTCCTTATCGTATTAAGTGCTTGTAATCACTCGATATGTAGTGCTTGAGTTGTGACAAAGTCAATTGTCAACATGTCATAATGTTCTATTGATGTTGAGGATAAAACATTTATTGTGTTGATGGAGCTTGTCCTTCATCATCTACGACGAGTGTTTGTTCTTTTTTTTTCAAAGAGAGAGAGAGAGAGAGAGAGAGAGAGAGAGAGAGAGAGAAAGAGAGTACAATGAACCTTAACATTGCACCCAACACTTGATCTACATGTAAATTACTATTATTTTGTAAACAAATCCCTATATTAAATTGATTATTTGTACATAAAACTTGGGAATGTAATATAAAAGGAAATCAAATAAATATTATTACGGAAAAATATATGAAAATCGTAAAAGGAAAAATATTAAAATTAACTATTAATTGCAAATTTATTTTTTGAGTATTTAATATTTTAAATATGAATAAATTCATAAAATATAAAATATAAAATATCATGTATTTGAAAATATATATATTTATATTTATAAAATTATATAAAAGAGAGTGATTAATTAGATGACAATTATTAAAACTGATAAAGTAATTAAAATAATTAGTTTACCAAATATATGTTATGAGTTATTTTATTAGACAAATTAAGAAAATCAAATTATATATTAATTTTATTAAACAATAATATAGTTTGAAAAAAATAAAACAATATTTTTTGATGTATTTAACAATTAATTATCTAATCATTTTGTTTGTATATTAAATATTTTAAAATTAAAAATATAAAATGAAGCAATAATTATGAAAACTAACTCATAAATAGGAGATAATGTGCTTCAGTGCACTCGAATCCATGTATTCCTGCATTCGCAATAGTACCGATTCCAATCGAACTGAGAATCAATCAACTCATTATATCTTATTAACTATACTTGAATTATATACTGAAAAGGTAAAATAAAATGAAACAAGTTAATATGATACTTATTAAATTTTGGATTATTATTTGCTATAAAATCATATGAGACATCGAATTATATATTAAATTATTTTTTATCAATTAATAAGATATTTTAATGCTTATAAAAATAAGATATTTGAATTATACTTAATAATATATTGAATTGTACTTATTATTTTTTTCGACCGATTCAAACAAGTACTTGAATTATATATTGAAAAGATATGGTACTTGAATTATATCCTTTTGTTACAAGTTTGATTTTATAAGTTTTCACTTTTCCATTCGTATTTCTTTTTTTTCTTGTAGATCGACTTACACCCTATAGGTTTTATCCATTCCGGTAAGTCTACAAGTTCCCACACTGAGTTGGGTTTCATAGAATCCATCTCGGCTTTCATAGTTATTTTTCAGAGCTTGGAATCAGCACTCTGTATCGCTTTATCATATGTGAGTGGGTCATTATCTTCCTATTTGACAGACTCAGTGTTTAAAACACTTCAGCCAGATTGGAAGAACTTAGGCCTACGAGAGACCCACCCATTGTGATGAAGCACCCTATACTGCTAAACATTTGCAAGCCTACTATTAGGAGTTGGTTCTGGAATCCTTTCTATAGGGCTTTATGTATTTCCCGAAAGTTCCTTGAGTATTTCTTTACTTCGAGGTTTGAAGTCATTCATGTAACTTTCCTCAAGAAAAGTAGCATAAGTTGACACTATCATTGTTTGCTCTTTCGGGTTATAAAACAAACCACCATTTGTTCCTTTTAGATATCCCACAAACATGTACAATTTTGTTCGTGAATCCAACTTCCTCACATCTTTATCCAATAAATGGGTTGGGCATCCTCAAATCCTTAAATGATTTAGATCTTGGCTTCCTACCATGCCATATTTCGTATGGATTTTTAGATGTTGCCTTAGTTGGTACATCATTCAGAATATAGCAAGTTGTTTGTAATGCATATCCCTAAAAGGAGATTGGAAGTTTTGAATAACTTAACATCGAAAGAACCATGTTTAACAAAGTTTGATTTCTTCTGTTTGTCACGCCATTCTATTTGTCACGCCATTCTGTTTGAAGAGTGTCCGTCACGGTTAATTGGGCTAAAATCCCATTATCTATGAGATACTCTAAAAACTCATCTGATAAGTATTCCATACCTTTGTCAGACTGAAATGGCTTTATGGGTAAACCTATTTGTTTCTCCACTTCCACACAAAACTCTTTGAATTTATCAAATGTTTCACTTTTGTGGTGTATTGGGTACACATAACCATACCTAGAATAATCATCAATAAATGTTACATAATACTCCTAACCACCTCTTGCACTGATGTTAATGGGGCCACATACATCAGTGTGCACAAGTTCTATGGGTTTCATGGGCTTCATTCCTTTTGTTTTAAAAGAACGCTTAGTCATCTTACCTTTTAAGCAAGATTCATATTGTGGAAGATTAACTTCTTTAAGCGAACTTAAAGTGTCATACTTTCACAAGTCTTGTGATTCTTTCTTAAATAATATGAACAAGTCTAAAATACCAAAGGTACAACTCATTAGAGTGAGCAGTTTTAAGTCTTTTATTCAAAATTTTAGTTTGAATGAGTGTGTACATCTTTGGTTTGACAAAATAAAGACTATTTGACATCTATCCATTACAGATAAGTTTAGAATTTCTAGAATTATTAAAAGTCACAGTCAAGTCGTCTTTAAATAAACATGCAACATAAATTAAGTTTTTTTTTAAAACTTGATACATAGAAAATGTCTTTTAAAATAATCTTCTTAAAATTATCAAAATAAAAATGTCCATCTTCCACTGCTTCAACTGCAACACTTGTCCCATTTTCAGTCTGCAATGTTAGGCTCTTATCTCTAATATTTTTTGTTTCTATGAACCCTTGTAGAGAAATGCGCACATGATTAGTGGCTCTAAAATCAATAACCTAATGGTATATTGAATCTTACACTAAGCAAGCTTTTATCATAAAGAGTTTCATATATTTTCCCTTAGTGACTAGGTAATCCTTGCACTATTTGCAATTTGCCTTGAAGTGCCCTTTCTTGCTGTAAAAGAAACATTTAGACTTGGATAAGTCTTTAGGTGTCTTGGTTGTCTCTCTTTCCACTTGAGGTAGCTTAGAGAACTTAGCCTTGTTTCTTTTAGTGTGCTTTCTCTTCCTTTTAGAGGAAAAAGCAACAACCAAGTTTGCTTCTTCTTTCTGGATCGGTTGACCACTATTCAACATCAACTCATAGGATTGTAATTCCTTCTTAAGTTGTGTAAGTGTTAGACCATCTCTATTTGTGTGTTCCTAAGATTGTCAATATACAACAATAAGCTATCTCATTAGACTCCTCCCAGTGTTTTGTAGCCTCAGCTTAAGTGGCCAAAGGGCATTTATTATCAAGGACTATTTTTAGTTTCTCATAGCTCAAGACAATCATGAGGTTCCTTTTCCATTCCTTATAGTTATTTTTGTTAAGTTTAGTCTTAGTGAGTATATTTAATAAGGGAGTAGGTGTCATTTTCGAACAGAAAATAACATATCCATTCATTAATATATTTGTATTAAACAAATATTTGAAAACATTTGTAAGTTTTGGTAAAGAAAATTCTTACACCCATTGAATTAAGTCACAGTGGGGAAATCTCAATCAACTAGTAAGAACATGAATTTCTATCCGATTAATACATGAACTTAATTCCTTAGGTATTCACATGTACTAATTATATCTGATAGGAGTAAGATCTCTTCTGGAACACACAAGCATATAATCCCAAGTTCTTCGTAAATACTTGAGTATATGCTTAACTCTTACCAATGTCTTGGACTTGGATTCATCTGATACCGACTCACCAATTTGATCTGTCGTAATTCAGTGCGGTAGATTGAACTAGTTTTCGGACTTTAGGAGCTTGAATACAAGTACTTTGGTTAAGTTTTCGTAATTATATTAACATTCAATAAAATGTATAATTTGAGACTTTTATTGACCTTAGGGGACGAATGAGGCTTATGGGTGAGCTAATATGCTTTGTAAGCATGCAGGAGACGATTAGAAGGTGTGCCAATTCGATACTGGTCGTTGTGTTGAAACACAGAGAGTTGGATGTCTCAACATAGGAAGTAGAATAGAATAATTTTAAGACTGCTTTCGATGTCGCGATACACCCTTGAAGATGAGTATACTGCCTTTGATGTCGCGACATAGGACCTGGTGTGTCGCGACATCACCTCTATACGGGAAATAATTATGAGCCAAGGGCATTTTGGTCCATACAATTAAACATTAAGCACGATGATGGCAGTTGACCTAGGGTTAAAGATGACGACCGCTCTAAGTCTATAAATAGACTCATTTAACACATGTTATGGACGACTTTTCATATTGTATAGTTTTATTCACAATTTTATTCTTTAGTCTTTCTCTTTTATTAGGCTTTAGGTTTATTTTAGTTTTTCTCATTGCTTTTGTTGAAAAGATCAGATTTGTGAACTTGATCAAACCCTGTGAGGATTTGACATTCCAATCAATACAAATCAGGCTTCTCCTAAACTTTATATTCTTGAATTGTTAATCATGTTTATTCTATATATCGAGTTTATATTGTTTATGAGATCCATGAGGAACTAATCCTCTTGTGGGGTAGTAGCGAGTGGAGGCATGATTAATTAACTATTTTGTAAGGTTCTCTTAGCGGATCAGCTGTTCGGAAAAGGAAAAATTTAAACCTTAGGCTTAACGACCCTAGAAAGTCATTAAGGTGGGAATTAACCCAAAATTGGTATGGCCTATCCGTGAACACTTTAACCCCAAACCGGTCTGGATTGTGATGTCGAGAGATAAGTAGTTCTTGTCGACTTGTTATTTTAGTCGAAGATTAGAAGATCTTGTCAGGGTATCGACTAGTTGATTGAACAAGAAGCCCAAAACCATAGTTGATCATAATTACCGAAACGAGCTAATCACCCATGCTCAGATTTGACAAATTATACTATTTGATTTCTCGTTATTTATTTATTTTCTTTTTACTATTATTATTAAAAATCCCCAAAAAACATTTCTTTATATTTCATCGTAATATAATCTATCTAAAGTACTAATTAGATCTATTTTTGCATAGGTTAGAGTTAGCTTAGTGCTCGCCTCTGTTGGGTACGATCCTCGAAGTACTAACCTACTTCGTTGTAACTATATTACAACCTGATCCATATACTTGCGAAAACTGCCTTTTTATATATTTTGTGCAAGATTTCTACTCTTGATGTTGGTACGTCTGTAAGCGGTCAAGTTGTTGGTGTCATTCCCAGCGAGGCAACGTCACTAGTTTAATTCTAATATTTGATATCTTAATAGAATAATTAGGAAATTGATGCATTATAAATACAAATTTTAAATCCAATTTACTAACATTCCTTTATTTCTTTTTGATTTTAGAATATAGGAAGACATTTACGTAATCAAGAGAACTCAAGACTTAAGTTCTTCTAGAAGATATAGAATACAACTTACGAGGAATAACACTTGTTTGCTGATAAGTAATCATAGGAAGTATGATGCAACCATTAGGAACATTTTTTGATACGGACTGGTTGCAATCTAGTATTACTTGTCCCATTATTCATAAATTGCATTTTGAGTTAAATCCTTCCTTACTAGCATGGACATAACGTCCCTTATTCGAGCCATTGAGGCCTTAAAAACACTTTAGAAACAATTCGGGACTAAATCAGAAACATTTAAAACTTCATGGAAAAAGATAGAAAAATTCACACTACAGGGGTCACACGGCTGCGTGACTAGGCCGTGTGAGAGACACACGCTCATATCTCGGGTCTTGTGGACATTCAAAGTGGGGACACACGACCGTGTCCCAACCCGTGTAACTCTTTGACTTAGGTCACACGGCCAAGCCACACAAGTCGTGTAACTCTCGAAATGCAAACTTTAAAAAACTATAAGGGACACACGACCATGTCGCATGGCCGTGTGTCACACACGGCTGAGACACATGCCCGTGTCTTAGGACGTGTGGACAAGAAAAAGGCCAAATTCAAGCCATTTCTTTCACCAAATTCAAGCACACCCTTACAAGCCATTTGCACATATAACCAAGGTATTAAAACATGTTCAAACTTGTATAAAATGACCAATCTCCATTCAACCAATATGCCAAAATGCATCTCAAACGTAAATCTTAAAATCAACCTAAACACATACATGTTTTGGCATAAATCAATTATACACAACCACAAATCATCATGCCAAGATATAACACAATTGACCATATGTCAAACTTTAACAAAATATACCAAATTGATCATTAAAAACATACATTTACTTGACCATTTCAACCTCAACCATAAAAGTACCAAAATACCTATACATGTGCATATTTAACCATTTATCAATTGACTTGTTTCCATATAAAAACATATCAAAATGACCTTACTATTGGGACCACTTCTCACATACATCAAAACCATTTAAATGTGACCATTCTAGCCATTTCCAAACGATTCCATTAACCAACAAATATACATACCAAATTATGTTCAAATGGTCATAATTCAATCAAACATACTTGACTAAATTTCATATCAAAACATGCCATAAACAATCACTTTGCAAACATGACAACTCATGCCATTTTGGCCATAAAATCAAGCATCAGTTTGATCTTATAAATACCAACCTTTAAACATCAAAGTGCCAAAAGCACACCAACCATCAAGGCATCAAATATCATAAGTTTCACCAATTCAAAGCAACATTACATGCCAATATCATTAATAAAACATTACACTTAGTCCACCTATACATGCCATTATAACCTTGATCAAGACATAAAAATCTACCAATATAATTGCTAGATAGTGTGATAGTTCTCTGACTAGCTTCCAACTCGAATAAGCTTCTGATAATCTGTAAAGAAAGAGAAAGATAATCACATAGAAATGAATGCTTAGTAAGCTCGTATAAACCATAAGCATAATATTACATTTCAATAATAAACATTATAGGTTAAATATAAACCTATACCAATGCCTCAATATTTATCGAACCATAATCATCAACTCACAATGGGATAAGTCTATCAATGTAACAGCCTGATTCTAGGCCTAGTCGGAACAGTGGTTTCGGGACCACAAATTCGACGAGGGAAAATATGATTATCATTATATTTTTATGGTCTACAATTTCACGGAAAAAATTTCATGAAAATTTTATTCGAAAATTTCGACGTTTGGGCACTTAATTTAGTCGAAAAGACTAAATTGTAAAAAGTGCAAAAGTTGAGTTCTACATGTTAGAAGTGTCTAATTGTTATGAAATTATAAATTGGGGGTCCTTATATGGTAATTAGACCATTAGTTAATTCATGGACAAAAATAAACTTAAGAAATGGGTGAAATAGATTTTTTTAAATGGGGGCATTTTAGTCATTTGGAAATAAAAAGAATAAAAAGGGAAAAATATGGAAAAAATCATCATCTTCTCCATAGCTTGTTGCCAAATTTAGAAGGACTCCATAGCTAGGGTTTCTTCACTTTCTCAAGCTCATAGTAAGTGCATCCTAGCTCCGTTTTTAATGTTTTTCGCATTTTTGAAATCCTCGTAGCTCGATTTAGCTTATTTTATCAATAATTCATGTTTGGGTTCATATTTGGAAAAATACCCATAGGTGAAATGTGTTTATTTTGCTATTTTATGGTAGAATATGAAGCTAGAAATTATGTTAAACAACCTGAGTCAGGGAAGGAGTTTATAATTTACAGTGATGCATCATTGAATGGTCTTAGGTGTGTGTTAATGCAAGAAGATAAAGTAATAGCTTATGCTTCGAGACAGCTGAAACCGCATGAGAAGAATTATCCGACGCATGATTTAGAATTGGCTGCCATTTTTTTTTGCTTTAAAAATTTGGCGTCATTATTTGTATGGTGAGAAATGTCGAATCTTCACTGATCATAAGAGTTTGAAGTATTTAATGAATCAAAAAGACTTGAATTTGCGACAACGAAGATGGCTCGAACTAATAAAAGATTATGAGCTAGTGATTGATTACCATCCCGGAAAAGCTAATGTAGTTGCTGATGCCTTGAGCAGAAAATATTTATTTGCTTTTAGAGCTATGAGTACGAGATTAACTTTATCTGACAATGGTTCAATTTTGGCTGAATTGAGGGCTAGACCGTTATTCCTTCAGCAAATTCAGGAAGCTCAAAAGAATGACAGTGAATTGCAAGCTAGGAGAGCTCAGTGCGAAGCAGATGTTGACTCAGATTTTCGAATTAGTTCAGACGATTGCCTGATGTTCCGGGATAGGGTATGTGTACTGAGAAATGATGAGTTAATTCGGACCATTTTATGTGAGGCACATAGTGATGATTTGTCAGTTCACCCAGCTAGTGTGAAAATGTATAATGATTTGAAGAAATTGTATTGGTGGCTGGGCATGAAAAAAATATCTCAAAATTTGTATCAAAGTGTTTAATTTGCCAACAAGTGAAAGCTGAGCATCAAGTACCATCGGGTTTACTTCAGCCGACAATGATTCCAAAGTGGAAGTGGGACAGCATCACGATGGATTTTGTGACGAGATTGCCTTTGACTCCAAAGAAGAAGGATGCTATTTGGGTAATCGTTGACAGACTGACAAAGTCAGCCCATTTCATTCCGGTACGCATTGATTACTCACTTGACAAGTTGGCAGAGTTATATGCTGCTAAAATAGTGAGATTACACTGGGTGCCTAAGTCTATTATATCGAATAGAGATCCGAGGTTCACTTCGAGGTTTTGGATAAAGTTACAGGAAGCCTTGGGTACAAAATTAAACTTTAGTACTGCATTCCATCCGCAAACTGATGGGCAATCAGAAAGAGTGATTCAAGTTCTTGAAGACATGCTCTGGTGTTGTATTTTAGAATTTGAAGGCAGTTGGGAGAAATATCTACCGTTGGTTGAATTAGCTTACAACAATAGCTATCAGTCAAGTATACGAATGGCACCGTATGAAGCTTTATATGGGCATAAGTGTAGAACTCCTTTATATTGGACTGAGCTCGGTGAGAACCGGATTCATGGAGTTGACTTGGTAAAAGAAACTGAAGAAAAAGTGAAAGTAATCCGTGACTGTTTAAAGGCTGCTTCAGATCGGCAAAAGTCATATGCGGATTTAAAAAAGAAAAAGATTGAGTTTCAAGTGGGTGATAGAGTATTCTTGAAAGTATCTCCATGGAAGAAGATTTTGAGATTTGGTCATAAAGGCAAATTGAATCCACGTTTTATTGGACCGTATGAAGTTATTGAAAGGATTGAACCTGTAGCTTATCGGTTAGCTTTGCCGGCAGAGTTGGAAAGAATACATAATGTATTTCATGTATCGATGTTACGACGCTATCGTTCTGATCCTTCACATATAGTTTCTCCTACAGAAATTGAAGTTCGACTGGATATGACTTATGAGGAGGAAGCGATAAAGATTCTGGCTCGAGAGGTCAAACAATTAAGAAATAAAAGTGTAGCCTTAGTGAAAGTGTTGTGGCAAAAACATGGAATTGAAGAGGCTACATGGGAACCGGAGGAATTTATGAGGAAACAGTACCCAAAACTCTTTTCCGGTAAGATTTTCGAGGACAAAAATCCCTAAGAGGAGAGAATTGTAACAGCCCGATTCTAGGCCTAGTCGGAACAGTAGTTTTAGGACCACAAATTTGATGAGGGAAATATGATTATCATTATATTTTTATGGTTACAATTTCACGGAAAAATTTCGTGAAAATTTCGACGTTTGGGCACTTAATTTAGTCAAAAGGACTAAATTGTAAAAAGTGTAAAAGTTGAGTTCTACATGTTAGAAGTGTCTAATTGTTATGAAATTATAAATTGGGGGTCCTTATATGGTAATTAGACCATTTGTTAATTCATGGACAAAAATAGACTTAAGAAATGGGTGAAATAGATTTTTTTTCAAATGGGGGCATTTTAGTCATTTGGAAATAAAAAGAATAAAAAGGGTAAAATATGGCAAAAATCATCATCTTCTCCATAGCTTACTGCCAAATTTAGAAGGACCCCATAGCTAGGGTTTCTTCACTTTCTCAAGCTCATAGTAAGTGCATTCTAGCTCCGTTTTTAATGTTCTTCGCATTTTTGAAATCCTCGTAGCTCGGTTTAGCTTATTTTATCAATAATTCATGTTAGGGTTCATATTTGGAAAAATACCCATAGGTGAAATGTTTTTATTTTGCTGTTTTATGGTAGAATATGAAGCTAAAAATTTTGTTAAATAACTTTTGCTAAGCGATTTTAAACGAAAACGGGTAAACTGACATAATCGGTAAAAATAATTAATGTTCAAAAGTGTCTGTTAGAGTGAGAATTTGATGTTTCCATAGAAGGGAAAAATGTTCAGCATGTCATAAAACATAAGAATAAGAGATGAAGTTTAATTTCCGAGCTTAGGAACAAAAGTGTAAATATGTAAAAGTTTGGGAACAAAATTGTAATTTTTCAAAAAGTTGGGTGGAGGACTATTTTAATAAATGTGAACATTAAATTAGTTAAATTTGCTATTATAGATCAAGAAAGACGAGAAGATTACCTCAAACGGGGAAAAGAGAAGATAGTGGAGTAAATTGCAAAATTACGATATTTTGCATCGAGGTAAGTAAACATGTGAATTAATGCATTGTTTTGATATTATTTAATATTTGTTGAGATTTAATTGAACATAAAATAATTAATTGATGAAGATCCTAAAAATGTGGTTAAGTTGGGAAAGGTGGTAAAGTGTTGAAAAACACGGTTTTCAGTTGAACACTCGGAATAGGCCGAAGTACATTGAATATAAAGGGGGTTGCTAAGTGCTGATTCCCCCAAGGGGTTGCTAAGTGCTGATTCCCTGATTCATTGGTGGTTGCTAAGTGCTGATTCCACCGTATTTTAAATGTGAAGGGGGTTGCTAAGTGCTGATTCCCCCAAGGGGTTGCTAAGTGCTGATTCCCCGAATCATTGGTGATTGCTAAGTGCTGATCCCACCATATCTTAAATGTGAAAGGGGTTACTAAGTGCTAATTCCCTGATTCATTGGTGGATGCTAAGTGCTGATTCCACCGTATTTTTGAATGTGAAAACGGTTTGCTAAGTGCTGATTCCCCGAATCATTGGTGGTTGCTAAGTGCTGAATCCACCGATAACGGATAACATTCAGAGTGTTCAACGGGAAAATTGGAAAGCTGAATATTTATATATGGTGGACAAGGTTATGTGAAGATTATTAGGTTTGATACTTAATCAACCCATGTGTAAGGTGAAAGGAAATACCAAAACTTCAAAATAGCAAATTTAAATATAAAACTGTTTTGTATAACAACAATTGGGAAACTTTGAAAAATCACCATAAATGGTGGAAAATGAATTAGAGGCTGAATAATATATAAAATTGAAGCTTAATAAGTCTATTTTTATATTAAAGGAACAGAGCAAGCAAAGGAGTTGTATATTTGGGGACATTTAAATTTTATTGAGACAGGGTTGGATTGATTTTGAAATCCCCTGTTCCAACTTTGGAAAATCACCAAAACTTGTAAAAAAAATAATTATGGCTTGAAATTTACATCTTTGAATTCCTTAATGAGTCTATTTTTAATAGAAAGAAACAATAACATTATTTGAATTTTTTACAGGGAGATAAGTAAATGTTATTAAGGAGAGGTCAGAACTGTTGAGCAGTGAAACAGGGGAATATTTAGAGAATAAATTGCACTAATTGGATAAAAGAAAAATTATGAAAATTTTATGAAGAAAGGTATATGAGTCTAGTTTTGGGAAAAATTTATGGAACTTAATTTGGAGCACTGTAGCTCTAGATAAAATTAAATCGGTGATTGTGATGCAGAAAAATAGCTTGCTGGAAGTTGAGCAAACAATGAAATTTTTGTGTGGTTAAAATTATGTTACTTTGTAATCATGTGAGAAATTTATTTATTTTTCATGTGTTTACTTACTAAGCTATATGCTTACTCTTCTTTATTTTCCCTTGATTATAGTGACATCGATCAGCCCGGAAATTGGACGAAGTCAGAACATCACCCACACTATCATCAACTTTTGGGTATTTTGGCAATCAACACTTTTGAAACATGGCATATATAGATGACTTTATGTAATGTGGTATAAATATGTATATATATAGTATTTTTCGGTTTAATATGTTGGTGTTTATTAATGGATAAATTATGTCTGAACATATAACTGTAATTGGTTGGAAATATTGAAATTGTTTGAAATTGTCTTTGGAAATTTGCAAGGGGTTTTATGTAAAAATAAGTAGAAATGCTGCCGAAATTTAAAAAAAAACAACTATAAGTGTTTGAGTTCTAGTAATACCTCATACTTTGTTTCGGTAAGGAACACGGGTAAGGGGTGTTACAATCAACATCATATATATACTTATCGTTCCTAACATAGTAGGATTTCATAAGACTTTGAACCCTTCCATTTACTTACTTTCCATTGCATTTACTTCCTTTAGCTTAAATAATAAAATCAATTTTAATTAGCATATTTTTTCATGAACTAGGTATATTCATCCATAACATATGTAAGCTTCCCACATATAAGTACATCTTTCAACACATCAATTCCCTTTTATTTCATCATATTTCATTTCCATTATGAACTTACCATTTTCATTAGCTTTTTCTACCTGTTTCCTTTGCATAATACAAGGGATCAGCATAACGTCAACCATGACTACGACCTAGTGCATTTAGCATAGCTCTTTTGAAATCAACTACATGAAAAATCATTTCATAAGAAATTACATATTTTAATTTTTATTACTTTTTCATGCACATAAGCATATTACCAATTGACCACTTGTCATTTCAATGTACTTCATTAAGACTAAGCATGATATAATCCAATCATAAGCTTAGAACAAGTCTAAGCATCATCCACAACTCATGTTAGAGCATCAACTCATAAATAACTTGAAATAACATAAGGTAAGTCATATACATGAGCAACATCATTTGAAATCTTTAATTTCATGTGCGTAATCATACTTTCATTGAACATCACCTTTTCATTCCTTTTCATAAACTCATGACATAAGTCATTTGAATACTTATCACTCATTCCCTTTCTATGCCCGTTGACTTAGAATAATACCAAATACGCGGGAAAGCTTACACAAAGTGTGCTGAATATATAGTCATAACTCAAACGAGCTATCGAATGGGTCTGCTTACACAAGCTGTCGGTCAAAATGTAAGGTACACGATGCTGCTCACACAAGCTATCGAGTATCCGCAACTAATTCTGAACCTCATCCATTGGTAGGACATTCAAGATCAGCACCCGAAACATAGTAACTTGGGTTTGCTTGCACAAGCTGTCAGTCGAAACGTAGCTACACGGTGCTGCTCACACAAGCTGTCAAATATCTGCAACAAATGCCAGAACTCAGCCACCAATAGGACATTCAAGACCAACACCCGAAACATGGAAACCGTAATGACATGTCATTTGTATCCTATATATTCTTAAGGTTCAAACAAGGCTCGATAGTCTTCGTACGTCGCTGGATTTCCATCGTCTTTTTACTCGATAGATTGTATAATAACATATATATTGATTCAATCATAATAGAATCACATACTAACATTAAATTAATTAGCATTATACAGAATTCAGTTCATACGAACTTACCTGGCTAAATTAGTAATTTTCTTAAGGCAAAATCCTAGGAGGCATAACAATTTAAAAATGATTTGGAAATTTTTTGTTTGAATAGATTGAACCTTTCAAGCCAACATTTTTAAATAGTTATCCCTTGAACACCTAATTTGATCTGTATGGCCTAATTTTTTCTGAACCTTACAGTAACGAGCCATCCCTTATTTAATATTTGTCTTTATATTTCCAAAACCTTAGACTCAATTCATCTTGAATATTTTTGGTGTTTAAGTTTGAAGGAGTTAGAGAGGGGTGTTGGGTGCTCATTACAAATACAATGTGCTAATCTACATGTAGTTATATGATTAAAAAAGTATTCTTTGATTTATTAAAAAAATTCAGTTGTTGCGAAAAGAGGTACACCAAGCATATGCTTCAAATTTGAGAAAGAGGGAAGAGTTAGGTATTTTAGGGGATGATTGCATTTTGAAGGTCCAAGGTAAGATGAGTTTAAGGTTGTTTAGCCTAAAAATTATTCATCTTTTTCCTAACTTGAACCAAGCCACATTACAGCCTTGTTAAAGACTTATTGATTTAGATTACTATGCCTACTACATTAGTGGAGAGGATTTATTGAGTTCAACATATGAAAACATAATTTAAACCTTAGGATTGTTGCTTTACATTAATCGAGGGAAACCAAAAATTGATTGGGAAGAACTATGTGCACATTCATGAGGAGAGGGCATTCAATTCATAATTTTGAATAGCACTTTAATGCTTGAGAAAATTTGGATTATGTATATACTTGAGTTATATATTTTGTAAAATTTAATTTAACTAATGTATAACCAGACGGAGAATTAATTATGCTTAGTGTGTTGAGTTTATGTGTTTTAGCCTCT
Organism: Gossypium raimondii; assembly: GCF_025698545.1. NCBI lineage: Eukaryota > Viridiplantae > Streptophyta > Magnoliopsida > Malvales > Malvaceae > Gossypium > Gossypium raimondii. Next base: position 18,754,136 of record NC_068572.1, on the reverse strand, counting down.
ATCAAGTGTCATCACTCGAGACGAGTAATGAATTAAGTTTGTGGGTGTAATAACTTTAGAATATAGAGTTATCTTCAATACTTTTAGACTAATAATTCATGTAAATTTTGAGTGGTTGATAACAAATTTCATAGTTTTTATTATAATTTTATCATGTTGGATACTGTTAAGGTAATTTTGTTATCTTTCTCATTTTATATGCTAAACACATGATTTTACAGTTTTGAATATAGTTGGTGCATTGGAAGGAAAGATGGACTTGAACCTCATTTATGGATGCTTAGTGTTGCAACATCTTTGCAGTAAAACCCTTACGGGATTGGGCTGATGTGGTGCCATCTTTGGACACCCCAAAGATGCTTAATGAACCTAAAGCATCCTCTTGACCCAACTCTAAAGTGGGTTAACAAAATTGGGCATCCTACTATGGGAGGAAGGAGCCCAGACAGTCCACTAAGGGGGAAACGAGCCCAACCATCCACTTGAGGTGCCTGAACCATCCATGTGGCTTGGTATGCACCTAATTCAACCATCGAATTAGCCTGGAGAGAATAAAGGAACTTCCTCTCCACAAATCAAGGTGACCATCCACCTCCCTCCACAATTCAAGTAACCTCTTCCATAATACAAGCAAACCTCCTCTGCAAATCAAGCACTTCCCTCCATGTTGTCCACTCCTCTTCCACAAAACAAGGGTGGACCACCTACCTAGAGAAAAAAATAAAGGTTGATAGGCTAAAAATAGAGGGCTTAAACAAGTATAAATAGGGGCAAGCAATTAGGGTTCTTTACTCATCATTTCTTCATTCATCTTTCCACATTTGAGAAAGTAACACACGAGTTTGAGAAAGCAATTCTAAGGTTCTTTTGAGAGCATCCAATTTCAAAATTTTGAGAGTAATTATGCATAGGAGCAATGAAGAGGAAAGGAGGAAAAGAAACACGACCAGTGCCACAAAAAATCACCAGAATTGACTTCTAGTTTCTTTCCCTTTAATATTTTATTTTGTTCAAGTTGATAAACATGATTGCTATTTACTCTTTTGCTTTCAATTTAATGATAAAGACTTAATTCAATTGATGTTAGATTGATTGCTACCCTTTAGCTTATGTTGTTAATACTTTTTTATGTTGTAATGTGTTTTGTTCATTTATTCATTCAAATAAAATAATGATCATGCTACTCATGCATAATTAACATAGGGAAGCATATGAACTAATTATTTAATCCAAACAAGATGGTATTTAGTAGACAAAATATTTGAATAGTGCATGTTTGATCACTTAATGATTGAATTAGTAATGATATGTAACAATATTGTTACCTTCCATAACACCTATATGATGTCCGCTTATGTAATTGTGAAGTTGATTGAACATAGAAGTATGCTAAAGAGACTTAAAGGTTAAATAAGTATGACTTCATAACTTATACATTTTGGGTTAGTAAATAGCCAAATTGTCATGGTTCTACCGTAACATCATTAACATTGCTTTTAATAATTTTAAGTTAAGGAAATCAATTAATCTAGCTCCTTAATGTCATAGTAATTAATACTTGTGATTTGCTGCTTATTACTCTATGTTAACATTTTCATTCATTTTGCATACTTAGAAATTTTATTTTAGGTTACTTAGTTAACTCAACTCATTCTTATTATTTTCAATCACCAACTTGCCAATTGAAAACTTTACAATATTTTCCTCACATATACAGTCCCAGTGGAGACGATACTCTTTACTCACTATTTTATTATTTGTTGACGATTGTGTATATTTGCACACCATTCGATAATTTCGCGACAAACACAAAGTTCATCTATGTTATGCTTAAATACAAAAGTTTTGATTGATTGACCATATCTTTGATTCCATGAGCAAGATAGTTGCTTAAGTCTATAGATAGACCTAAGCAATTAGAAAACTTTATGTTGGTTTCCTTTAGCTATATATTTGATGGGTTGAATCATATAGATGCTCTCATCAAGATAGTCATTCAAGAACATTGTCTTAACATCCATTTGTCAGATCTTATAATAGAGTGACACCATAATGGGTAACAATATGCAAGTTGACTTGAGCATGGCAACTGGATAGAAGGTTTCTTTGTAACCGATACCTTCCTTCTGAGTATAACCCTTCGCTACAAGTTTGGCTTTACAAGTTTTCACTTTTCCATCTGTATTTCTTTTCTTCTTGTATATCCACTTACATCTTATGGCTTTTATCCCTTTCAGTAAGTTTACAAGTTCCCACATTATCTTAGATTGCATAAAATCCATCTCAGCTTTTATAGTTATTTCCTAGAGCTTAGAATCAACACTTTGCATCACTTCATCAAATGTCAATGGAACATCATCTTCCTGTTCAGTAGCCTCAATGTTTAAAACACTTATTCTAGATTTCAAGAACTTCAGCCTACAAGAAACCCTTCCATTATGACGAAGCTCCCTCTACTGTTGATCTTTTGTAGGTTTACTATTAGGATTTGGTTTTAGAACTGTTACTATAGAGTTTTGTGTATTTCTAGAAATTTCTTTGAGTTATAAAACAAACCACACTTTGTGTATTTAAAGTCATTTATGTAGCTTTCATCAAGGAAGGTAACATGAGTTGACACTATAATTGTTTTCCCTTTCGGGTTATAAAATAAACCACCCTTTATTCCTTTAGGATATCCTATAAACCTGCACAATTATGTCCATGAATAATCCAACTTTCTCACGTCTTTGTCCATGAATAATCCTAAAATGCTTTAGATTTGGCTTCCTACCATGCCACAATTCGTATGGAATTTTAGGTGCAGCCTCAGCCAATACATCATTTAGAATGTAGCAAGTCATTTGTAAATCATATCTCCAAAATGCGACTAGAAGCTGCGAATAACTTAACATCGATCGAACCATGTCTAACAAATTTCAGATCCTTCTCTCTGCCATGTTATTCTGTTGTGGAGTTTTGACAGTCTATAAACGTAATTTATAGTTTAAATATAACACCCAAAAATATAGGAATTAAGAACGGCGGGGGTTAAATTTTAATATAGTTGTACAATGAAATACTGACAATATTCCGACGATCATACCCAATGGAGGATGGAATAAATAATGAAAATACTTTTACAATAACAAGTCTAAGTAGTAGTAATTATTTCCTATATTACGATTAACCATAAAATAGATTAAGAGGAATAAAAATAAATAGATAACAAAAACAAATAAATAATGAGAAATAAACAAGTGAATTAAATCGATAAACCAATTAGGAAGATTAAATCGTTTCAGGGTTTGTAACTAACTTCAAATTAGTGTTCTAAGATGGATTAGTAAATGATTGATTAATTATTATCTCCCAGCCTCTAATTAACTAATCGATTGGTTGATATTTTCTTATCTCCCAACCTCATTTTTTCAACTAGGATAAATTACAATTTACTCGGTTCGACTTATCTTTCGGCCTCGTCTAACCTATGATAATTTATTAGGGTTGTCAAGCCTAACAGTTTAAAAACACATAATTTATACCAGCTAATCCCTCTCGGGAAAACCCAAATCCTTTGTTAATCACATCTCGATCTACTTGTTAATCTCCCCTTAGGGATTTGGCCACTCATGGTTTTCATAATCTCAACTTTGATTGAAAAGACCATGTGAAAAACATGATCGATTTAGAGAAGAGAAGAGATTTGAATATCAAATGGGGAATGGAGTAGCAAATCCCTCGATTGGAATAATGAAATGAAATGAATGCAAAGAAAAATATAAACTGAATACTTTAATTAAAAAAACAAGTTCTTGAATCAAAACTGATTCAAGAACAAAAACAAGAACGTTATGAAAAACAGAAAAGAAAATAAACTACAACTACTTTTAAACTACGAGGGTTTTTGAATGCGATTAGGATGACTTAGTTATAGAGGTGTTGGCATCACAAATTAGGTCTTTGGTACATCCTTGGTCTTTGACTAAGTTTGATTGTGCAGACAAAAATAACCCCGATGAACTTGGGCAGCAAGTCAACGTGTGTCATTCGTTTGGTGCTTTGATGTCCCAAGAAGCTTGTGCAACCCTCGATCTTTGCTTCCACGTCAATTTGGCCTTTGTTAAAAACACTTATTTTTATTAACTTTTATCCTTGAGTCCTAATTACTGAAAACGTAAATTAAAATCCTTAATAGCCTAGAAAACAAGGTCCTTAAGTGCAGAATTTACCAGAATTGACAACTACATTTTACGGTAGGTTAAGTTCCTAACGCAATTAATTGGGATAGTATCTCATTTCCTATGAGATAACCTAAGAACTCATTCATTAAGTATTCCCCGCCTCGTCAGACCAAAGTGTCTTTATGGGTAAACCTAGTTGTTTCTCCATTTCCATACGGAACTCTTTGAATTTATCAAAGGTTTCACTTTTATGGTGCATTAGGTACACATACTCATATTTGGAATAATCATCTATAAAGGTTACATAATAATCATAACCACCTTGCGGACTTACATTCATGGGGACACACACATTAGTGTGTACAAGTTTTAAGGGTTTCACAACCCTCATTCCTTTTACATTAAAATATCACTTAGTCATCTTACCTTCCAAGCAAAGATTCATACTGTGGAAGATCAACTTCCTTAAGTGAACTTAATGTGTCATATTTCATAAGTCTAGTGATTCATTCTTGGTTAATGTGACCAAGTCTCAAATGCCGAAGGTACGCCTCATTAGAGTGAGAAGTCTTAAGTGTTTTATTCGTTAATTTAGTTTCAGGAAGTGTGTACATCTTTGGTTCGATAAAATAGATATTATTAGACATCCATCCATTATTGATAAGAGTATGATTTCTAAATATTGCAACATTATTATTAAAAGTCACGGTCTAGCCATCTTTAAATAAACATGTAATTGAAATTAAGTTTATTTTGAAATTTGGTACATAGAAAATATCTTTCCAAATAATCTTCCTAAAATTATCAAAATAAAGATGTACATCTTTCACTACTTCAGCTATCACACTTGTCCCATTTCTAGTTTTCAACAATAGACTCTTATCTGTAAGATCTTTCATTTCCTTGAACCCATGTAGAGAAACACATACATGGTTAATTGATCCAAAATCAATAACCTAATGGTTTATCAAATCTTCCATTAAGCAAATTTCTATCATAAAAAGTTTCATACATTTTCCTTTAACGGGTAGGTAATTCTTTCACTTTTTGTTATTGGCCTTGAAATGTCCTTTCTTGTTACAGAAGAAACACTTAGACTTATATAAGTCTTTAGGCTTCTTGGTAATTTTCCTTTCCACTTTAGGTGGCCGAAAGGAATTACCCTTATTTCTTTTAGCATTATTTACCTTCCATTTAGAGGAAAAAGCAACTGCTAAGTTTGCTTGCTTTTCAAACCAGTTAACATATTGGGAAATGTGTCCATATTGTAGTAAACATGTAATTGTTTTATACGTAATTGAACGATGGATGAATAAATAAAGTTAATTTCACATTTGACTATTATGTCTTTTGTGTTTCTATCTTTCATGTTTTGCATGCATAGAGAAATTGTGACAAAATAATATTAGTTCATTGATTGTCTAAGTTCAAACTGATGATAAGTGACACTGTAAGAACGTTTACATTGCGAGAAAAATAACTTACTTCAGTAGATAATCTAAATGAGTCTGTATTCCCGTAATAGAATTAAAGTGAGCATTTGATTCAAATACTTAGAAGGATTATTATGTTGTCTACAATTCCAATTACGGAGATGACTAGTTTTGGCTATCGGAGCAGTTGACTCCACAGGTAGAGACATAGAGGTATTAATTGGAAGAATGATACATTGGACTGGACCCAAGATGAATTAATTCTAAATCCGTTTGTGAATTAATTCACTTGTGAAACTCATGTGTTTTGATATAACTTGTGTATGGCATGCCTTTACTAGCAACAATAGAATTCATAGCTCGAGTAATGAGTTTTCGATATCCTCTCATTGGCATTGTGTGGATTGATAAATATGGAACGTGGCCATGGGTTGCTTGTTCTCGAACAAGTAATTTATCACAATCGTTTATTGACATCGATCATATTAATAATTAAAAAGACATAATGGTCATAATGAAATATAATAGGATTGTATTGAGTGAATGGATTTAACTCAAAAGAATCAAGGATATTCATATGAGGGTAACACACACATGACGAGGTCATTGAAAAAAGAAGTTGGATGAATTGTTTTCATAAAGAGAATACAATAAGGAGTTTTTAATCATGGTACTTCTTGTGGATTGACTCGATGATTAAGTAAATTGCGAATTATCGGAACGATGATTCTAAACATAATTGCAATTGCTCGAGCCTAATTGTATATGTCTTATTGGTCCTTCCGCAAGCTCAACAAAAAGCTCAATCGGACTACACTTGAATCAAAAGGAAATTCTATGACTTTGCAAATAATTTAATTGAGTCGATTTATTCGATGTAGAATTAAATTAGGTGGTCGTGAGAATTGATCAACTAGAGAATTTGATTAAAGAATTTTCTTGAAAAATTAATGTGGAAAATCTAAGTGATTTTTGAGAAAATTAATTTTAATAAAGTAAAATTAAATTAATAAAATTAATTAAAATAAATATGATATTTTTGGAAATTAATTTTCAAGTTAGACAATTGGCTTAATGCGTAATTGAACTTGAAAATTAGACATAAGATCGAAAATTAGGCCCAAAACCAAGATCGAGATAAAAAATTGGCCGAACAAGGCTTGGTATGTCAAATCAATTTGATGGTCCAACCAGTGGCTGGATCGGACTGGTTAGGCCATCACTGGCCCGGACTGAACCAGTGTAACATTTTTTACCGATTTTGGGCCTAGTCGAAACAGTGGTTTCGGGACCACAAATCTGACAAGGAAAAATTTATTCTTATTATATTTTTATGGTCTACAATTTCACGGAATAATTTCATGAAAATTTCATTCGAAAATTTCAACGTTTGAGCACTCAATTTAGTAAAAAGGATTAAATTGTAAAAAGTATAAAAATTGAGTTCTACATGTTAGAAGTGTCCAATTGTTATGAAATTTCAAATTGAAGATCCTTATATGGTAATTAGACCATTGGTTAAGTTGGTGGACAAAAATGGACATGGTTAGGCATGTTTCCAAAGTTTTTCATTAAAGGGATTTTAGTCATTTAGTAATTAAAATGAATTAAAAACAAAATTAAAAGCCAATTTTTTTCCATCTTCAAGCTGGGGGCCGAAATTTGCATGGAGAAACTATGGCTAGGGTTTTTCAAGCTTCCAACTCGATTGTAAGTCCGTTCTAGCCTCGTTTTTAATGATTTTCACGTTTTTAAAATTCTTGTAACATGATTTATTTATTTCTACCATTTATTTGAGATATGATGAAGGTCTAGGTTTTGACCCATGTTATAAATTTGTGTATTTTGATGGTTAATGGTAGATTATGCATGTTTATGGTTAGAGAAACAACTTTTACTAAGTGATTTTCAGTGAAAATGCATAAAGGACTAGTTTGTAAAAAGATTGTAAAATGTGTGTAAGTGTGTGAATAAGTGAAAATTATGGACTGCTATAGTTATGAAAATGGTTTGGCTAGGCCTAAAATTCAAGGAAATTGAATAAAAATATTTTACGAGCCTAGGGGCAAAATAGTAATTTTGTGAAATTTTATGGGCAAAAATGTAATTTTTCCAAAGTATGATTTTTGGACTAAATGAATATTATGAGTGTTAAATAAGTTTGTATGTGAATAATGCATTGTTTTAATTTTATTTAATATATTGTTGAGATACGATTGAATATAGAATAAATATTTGATGTAGATTACAAAAATGTGGTTCCCGATTGAACACTAGGATTAGACCGGGATTCATTGAATGTAAGGGGTTGCAAAGTGCAGATTTCCTGAATTATTGATCCTAAAGGTGGTTGCTAAGTGATGATTCTACCGTATCCTTGATTGTGAAAGGGGTTGCTATGTGCTGATTTCCCGTATCACTAAATATAAGTTGGTTGCTAAGTGCTGATTCCACCGAGTAACGGTTAATATTCCGAAGTGTTCATCGGGGAAATTGTACTAGTGAAAGTACATGTGAAATGAATAAGATTACGTGATAAATATTGGCTTCAATATTTAATCAACCCTTGAGTAAGATGATATGATGTAATGAAACTATTAAAGAGTAAATTTAGAAATAAAATAGTTTTGAACAACAGCAGTTGTGTGACTTTGAAAAATCACTAAAAATGGTGTAAATTGAATTAGAGGCTGAATAATATATGAAATTAAATTCTAATGAGTCTATTTTCACATAAAAGAGACATAGCAAGCAAAAGAGTTTTATATTATGAAATATTTGAATTTTAGTAAGACAGGCCAAAATGATTTTAAAATCCCTATTTTGAATTTGGAAAATAATTAAAATTGTAAAAAATAATTATGGGCTAAAATTTATATTTTTAGAATCCTGAATGAGTTTATTTTCAAACGAAATAGACAAGAACATTATCCAAATTTTGTACAATAAGATAATTAATTTTTAGTGAAGTGGGGTCAGAACTGTCGAGTAGTGAAACAGGGGAACTTTAAAGAATAAAATCTACTTATTGGATAAGCCAAAAATTCTTAAAATTTTATGGTAAAAAATATATATGAGTCTAGTTTTGGGGAAAATTAACGGATCTTAATTTGGAGCTTTATAGCTTGAGATATAAATAAATTAGTGACTCTGACTTAGAAAGATAGCTTGAATTTACATACAGGAAAATAGTGAAAGTATGGATAATGTGGTTTAAGTGTGTTATACACATTAAGGATGTGGAATGGAGAGGAGGAGGAGGAAAATTTGAAAATATATGAATTATTTGTTAATAATTAGTCATATGTTCGATTATAATTGATAAACGATGAAATAGAAATGACGCTTATATTTGTGCATTATTGGTCATGGTTTAAGCTCATGTGGGAAAATAAAGTTTCATAGTATATGTGTATGGTATATTGGGTATATGATTTGGCATGAAGTAATGTCATGAATGGTTTATGAATTAACTCATGTTGGTAAGTTTGATACATGAACAAATGTTGTGCTCATCCATGCTTATAATGCTTCTGCTATATGTTTATTTGGCTAACATATTTGGTGTATATGTTTAGGCTTTGGCCAAGTTGTGGCTGGATTATGCTACGTTAAACTTATAAGTTATGCATTGAAATGGTAAGTACCTAAATGGAAATATGCGTGTGATCAAGAAAGGGGTGATAAGATTTAAATTATGTAATCTCTAGTGAAATGGTTTATCATGTGGTTAGTTTCAAAAAGAATTATGTTTAAATGTACTAGCTTGTGACTATGGTTGAATGATATGTTTATGTCTTGTGTGATATGCATAGGAAACGGGTATAGAAAGGTAATCAAATAGTAAGTTCATACTTGAAGTGTAAAATGACGAAAAAGGGGATAATGAGTTGAATTGTTGTTATTTAAGCTAAAGTGATATTTTCATTGCAAAATTGAGAATTTCATAGATGTGTTAATGAATGGTATAATCGATAAACATTGAGTTAAATGGTAAATAATTAGTATTGATCTTAATGATATTGAATTGTAAGTGAATTAAAAGGGAATTGCTAGTGATATGATTTGAATTGTAAGCATCAAAAATTGTGAAATGAATGAAAAGGAAATGAAGCATTGAATTGCATGAGTATGTATCAGGTCTAGTAGACCCTATTTATTATGAATATAATATTTTGAGGATATATACTGAAGAATTATAAAAGTATGTTAATAATTTGAAATTTTTAATTTAGATGAAATTTTATAACTCAGTTCAATACGTTTACAAGTGCATGTGTTCTGGTAATGCCTCGTACCCTATTCCGATGTCGAATACGAGTAAAGGGTGTTACAACCAGCTTGGGGTGCCGTGAGCGTGTCACGCCTGCACCACCGGACACTGCGGTGCCAGCGACTGCGACTGCGACGGTAGCACTCCGGTGGTCGATGGATGGTTGATGGTAGTGGTTCTTTTGGCGGTTGATCAGTGAAGGAATCACATTCCTATTGAGACTTCACCGGATAATTTGATTTCAAATTAGCTATTACAAAAATAATATTATTTTAATAAATTTAATATTAAACTTAATTTAATATTTATATTATAAATAAATATTATATTAATTATTATATTTAACATTAAATTTAATATAGTATTTATCTTAATAAGTATTATATTAATTTAATATTAAAGTGATTAAGTTTAATCATAGTTGAACTCTCTAAACTCTCCTTTATAAAGAGAGTCATAGGTCTTTATTTGTCACACAATTGAATTTAAGATAAAGTTGTAGAGAGAAAATTCTCTAAAGAAATTATTTTAGAAGATTTCTAGAGATATTTTTATTTATAATATGACCCCAAAGTTTAAATAAATTGTGAAATTACCCCACTGGTAATTTTGTGGAAAATTTTCTATTTTGAAGCAAGCCTAAACTCAACAGACGTGAGCTTGAGGATAGTAGAGAAGGCTACTCGGTCAAAGCGTTTATCCTAGACGAATCGAAAAGGTATAATTTTGATTAAGTGTTTATTAATTTAGATATCACAATCAAGTTCTTGTTTTTGGAAAAAAAATTAAAAATTTGGTTTTTCCTATACTTATTTTCCGTCGTGTTTTCCAAACCCGATTTTCTAACATGACCTCCATTCAACATCAATTAATAGGAATGTAATTCCTTCATAAATTGTATAAGTGTCAAATTCTTGTTCCCAAAGTTTTATACAACCCTAAAGTCTGCAAAGCCTGTGGACAAACTTTTGAACATCATCTCTATTTGTGTGTTTTGGTCCACATTGACCTCATCATCCACAACTCCGGTAAAGTATCCCATAAGAGTAATCATATGGTCTTTGAAAGGAAAATATCATGGTTTTATGGTTTTCCCAAAAATCCAAATGACTTGAAAAACACCGAAGGGATGTACCGTCAATTCTTGTCCCCACCACGGATCTCCACTATCACCATAGTCGATGTCATCATCACTATCATTGTTGCCACTATCGGCCACTCTCAGGCCGCCATTGACCACCACCGTTGAGCCATTGTCGGTTGTCCCTTTATTGATATTTTTTCGATTGGCTAGGTCAGGATTTCATTGTCTCGATCAGTTCTGGATGTGTCTCGGCTCTCCAGGATTTGCTGAAAAATTCGGTTACATAAAAAACTTAAGTTCGTTTCCAGCTCACATAAATATTTCTAAAATAAATAAAATAAAACATGCGTGGAGATGATAGTCCACAATCTAATTACATATCCCAAATTTTATTAAATCTTAAATTTACATCCAATATTAATTTTAGGAATCATAAATTTGGAAAATTTACTTTATCAAATATATAATAAAATACATTCATTCACATACATAACCCAAAACATGCATATATTTATAAGAATGTCACATCTTATAAAAAATTAACCAAACATGAAAAGGAAAATTTCGTATCGGTTTACAGTATAAACATAGCATAACTTGGCTCTGATGCCAATTACTGAAAAATCTAGTTTAAAAATGGTTCTCAATCACAACAAAAATTTAAATTGTGAAACCGAGCTAGTTTGTGATATTTATAGCAATAAACTTTTCCTAAAAAGTACTTGTGTTTTGTGCGAGACGAATCCTAGACGTTCCTAGCTTTCAATCAAACGACCTTTTTCACTATTATCGTACCACGAATCGCTTCAAATGTGGGCTCGAATAATCACGAATCAAGCACAAAACCGGAAATGATTTATTACTTTTAGTAGGAAAATAATTCTCTCTCAAAAGAAATTGGCAAAATTGTTATTCATAGAAAATAAAATTTATACTTAAAAAATAATTTTTCTCTACTTTATAGCAGAACAACAATATCTCAAAGTTAGGTGAAAATTTTGAAAACTTATATGAATAGCTCTATCAGTGTCATCTATATATAATGAGAGATAAGAGAATCTTGGTCGAATTGGTAAAACACAAATAATATTTATTTAATAGAAGAGGGGGTAGTACACCCTAATTAAATACACTAGGGTTTTCACCCCTCATTTGTAATATGAGGAGAATTTGGGTCTCCCCTATAATAAGTCCAATTATATGTGCTTCGTGGACTTTTAATCTAACACTTTATAATTTTATCAAATCCAATACATGTTTTTTTCTAATTCCAAAAATAAATATTATTAATTAATTAGTTTAATTAGATAAATTAATTTTTAAATTGAATAATTCTCTCAACTCAATTATAATTTTGTTAAAGTCATGACAACTTTACCATAAAAGAATTGATGAGGTAATATATTTAATTTTCATATTAAATGATTCACATCGACTAATAAATTTAATTACTTTTTGAACTTAAATTATTTAATTAAATAATAATTTGAAAAACTTAAATTAATTGTCAAGTCATTTCTATACTTAGTGAGAAAATAAATCCATTTGCAAATGTGACTCATTTCTTTAACTTTATCATTTCCATCCATATTTGTTTATTTGATTTTACATGCAATTCATTTCTAGTTTCAACGAGCTAGTGGAAGAACCAATTGGACATATAATTAGAGTTCAAATAATTTATAATAAAGTTTCAGCTTTTCGTCTATTAATTATAAATTTATTTAGTCACGAAGTGATGCGATCCGGCTCGGTGATGTGAGTCGAGTCGTTGATGTGCCCGAACCTAAAATAGAGAAGTATCGCTCGATTCTGAAATGTAGTTTGAAAGTTGGCTAAATATGGAGTAAGGTTTCAAAAATTGGCTCAAGAATAGGCTCGGCTAGGTGTTGAAACAAACAAATCAGAAGGTGGGATATAACGGATAGTAGAACTTAAGGACAAGAGAGAACTAATACTATAGAGAGTATTGACCCGAAACTTATAAGTCATTTAAGGTGGACCTTGACCCGCTAACTATAGAGAGTTACGAACCAAATGTATCAAATGGTTGAACGCCACACTCGGGATTGAGTGATAAGTTCGAAGAAACAAGGAAGACGCCACTAGCAAGCTAGATAAGTCTACTTGAGTCTAAAACGAAATAAGAGAGTTGAAAAACTCACAAAATGTATAAACATTAATCAAAGGTTCAAAAGTTCAAAAGTTCAAAAGTTCTTTTACAATGAAAATAAACAACTATTTATAGCCAAAACAAGGGCTAGCCGAATAGTCATCTAATTTCAGCTTTTAATGAACTGAAATTTCCAGAAAAATTCAAGAAAATTCTAGGAAACTTCTCCAGCAATGAAAACGTCTTTAGACAGCTTCTAGAGTGTCTAAATGCAGCTGGAATTAATTGGGATGCATGAGAACTGATTGGCTTTCTTGAGGACGTCTAAGGACAGCTTCTAGATGCCTAGGAGGTGCCAAAATTAATTGAAAGACATTGGGAGCTGATTGGCCATGTCTATGTTCAGCCAAGTGCTTAAATGAGCTCCTTAATCCTGCCTTGAGGAGCTGAACGTGCAGCAGCATTTTAATGGGAGTTTTGGAGCACGAACAACCCAAATAATGTGAATGGATGAACTCCAATAGCCTCTAAGTGTGAAAGGACGAAATTGATCAGGCACCAGCTGAATGGACTCCATTTGAACAGCCTTGTCCTTTGAATTCTTTGAATAGCCACTTGGAGAAGCTCAACACAGCAGCTGGAGTTTTAATTAAGCTCATTATCCTTTGAGCTCCACAAATAGTCATATAGAAAAGAGGAATCATCAGCTCCATCAATGTTGTTTCATGCATGTACCTGTAGCAATTAAATTCAGCCAATTAATCAAGTTAAGACAAATTAAATTCGGCTGCAACTTAGATAATAAACCTGCTCATAAATTCGGCTGAATCCATACATATTAAATCAACAATAAGACAAATTAAATAGATGTAATGAGATAGACACATTTATGCTATGTAATAACTAAAACATATTAAAACATGCATGGACACATTTAACATAAATAATTAATTTTTTTCCAGATTTAAACAAATTAAACACTAACAATTATTGAGCTGAATTAACTAATTTAACTAACTCAAATAATTTACTCCAGCAAATAAAATTAATGAGCTGAAAAGAAATTAAACCGAGCTCAAACAAGCTAAATTAAGCTCATGTGAGCTGAATTAAAATTAGGTGAGATGAACCAAGGACATGTCTGGGGCGGGGTCGTATCACGAAGTCATTCCACTATAGTATTGTGACTGAACTCTCCCTAGTTACATACCTTTATGAAAGCTACTCAACCCATGCTCGTCTAATGACCTTGTCATAAGTATGTTACCCTCATAGGATATCCTCAATCTATTTTGGATAAATTTGTTCTCCCAATATGATTATATTTTATCTCATGGTAGTTGTTACATCTTCCTTCATGAAAAGTCAATTTCTATCAAAAAGTAATCAAGTCATTTACCACTAAGACAAACGACCCATGGCCACGTTTACTTTTTATCTATCATGTAATGCTAATGAGAGGATATCATTTACCTATTTCTTGAACTATGAATTCCACTATTTTGAATGATGCTACATACTACAGAAGTCGTATACCCAACGCACCAACTTTTGGTTCCTTATCTATTTGAACTCAGGCTTTTACTTATATCAAAGTATACGAGTCACACATACATCGTTCATCATCCACTCAAGATTAAGGTATGTCACATTATGAACGTCACAAGTAAAAAAATCCATAAACAGATTTAGTATCTATTCAACTTGGGTCATGTCCTATGTATTGTCAGTCCAATCAGTCACATTTATGTCTCTATATTTTGGGAGTCAACTGTTCCGATATACAAGGCAAAGCATCTCCTCAATTAGACTTGATAGACTACATATTAGTTTTTGAATCAGTTTGCCTATTTCCTATTAGACTAACGACATGTTTAGGTTCATCTACTAATACAAGTTGTCTTTCCGTATTATGAGTCGACCAAGTAATATTGTTTAGTATTTGTTAAATGTTAGATAACTATTGAGCCAAAATTTGCTTCCATTTTGCTTTATGTACAAAAACCATTGAGGACAATATACAAAGGGTATTAATGTAATGAATGAATATTATTATTAAACCAATTTGTTCAAAAAATACAAGTGTACATATACGAAAATATGACACTTAGGGCACCAGAGCCAACAAAAAGCCTATTTATAGTACAAGAGTCGAATGTGTTAAAGTACAACTTTGCCCATCATTAAAAGCTCAAGCAACATTGGTCCCTCATTTGCTCTTCTTTGGCCTTCATTCACCCTAACATCACAACCTCAGCATCTTCATGTTCTGATGTTGGCCTCACGTTGCACTTTCTTAAGTCACCATCATTAGGCCATTTCGGGACTTTAGCTATTCCAAGTCGTGATGTTGGTGACTAACTTACCTCACCTCAAGTCCTTTGTTCAAGCTTTTTCTTATATAGAAAATAAGGTAAATTATACAAATGGTCACCCAACTATGTTCGTGTTCCTGTTTTGGTCACCCAACTTTAAAAATTTTTAATTTAGGCACTAATGTTTGTATTTGTTCCTATTTTGGTCACCCACCATTGAATTGATAACGAAAATAATGACATGTCCCTTTTTTAACTGGTATAATTACACATTTAATCTTCAATACTTACATATTCTATCAATTTGATTCTAATTGTAAATAATTCAATAAATTTAACCCTTCACATTTATAAATTCTATCAATTTAATCCTAATTCTAACAATTTAGTATTTTTTCCTTAATAGAACTATTTCTACTAAGAAGTGCAAAATGAAATGCAATTATTACAAATATCTATATTTTTCTTGCATTAATGCCCTAGGTCTGGATTTATAATAATTCGATTAAATATTGAGCAAAACTTGAATTTTGAGTGAGCAAAACTTGATAGGATCAATTATATGAGTTAGCAAAACTTGATTCGATTGAAAAAAACCGAAAAAAATTTAAATTTTAAGATAATCGAATCTAGTTATTCAATTTTCTTGAGTCAATTCAAATAAGTAATTCGAGTTTCGAGTTCGAGCCGAGTTGAATTTTATAATTTGAATAAATCAAATAACAGATTGATGTAAATACCTCTTTGGTCATTGTCAATTTTGAAAATGACCATATTGATCCCTCTCAACAAAAATTACAAAAAAATCAAAATAATTTTTAAAAATCAAAATATTTATAAAATTTCAAAATTTATATTTTAAAAATTTATAAAATTATAGAAAAGGTAAAAATTTAAAGAATATATAAAAATTAAAAAATTTGAAACAATAATTGAGCCTAAATAATAATTTATGTTTATCATGCAAAAATATTTTTTTGGCATAATTTCAAAAAAAAAAAAACCCAAACATTTGAGGGCTTTTAGGTTTGTGCCTTTGATCTTTATTTTTATTGACACCCTCAACGTTACGATTTTTTTAGAAATTAACCCAATTTTAATGGTAAACGTGAGTTGATCGTTAATCAAATTGCAGGTTAACATAGAAGTCCATGTGGCATGCCATATAAGTGCACGACGTCATAGATGATGTCATCTATTTAACAAAAAAATTTTCTCATATTCTCTCTTGCCAAACACCATTTTTCTTCTTCAAAACACATGGTTGGCTCATTTCATCTACAATAATTTCCTTTACCATGATTATAATCATGCTTTTGTGTAATTTTTGTAAACCCACACCACACTTTTAGCTTAAAATCATTGTTTTTTCACCCCATTGTCGACTGTCATTTTCTTCTCTCATTTTCTCTCTTGTTGAACACCATTTTTCTTCTTCAAAACATATAGTTGGCCCATTTCCTCTACAAAAATTTTCATTACCATGACTATAATCATGCTTTTGTGTATTTTTTGTAAACCCAGACCACACTTTCAACTTAAAATCATTGGTTTTTTCCCCACTATCGAGTGCCATATTTTTCGCTCATTTTCTCTCTTGCCAAACACCATTTTTCTTCTTCAAAACACATCTGGTTACTTCTTTAATTTGGGATTCAAGCAAAGCTAAACCCCATTTAACATTCACATGTAAGCTTCATACTTTTCTCTCTAATTCATTTATGTCATCAAGATCTATTTAGTTTCTATTACTGGGTTTTCAAAAAGAAAATTCACATAACAGAGGAATGGGAGCTTACAAAGCAGATTATGACTATGATTACTTGTTTAAGGTTGTCCTGATTGGTGACTCTGGTGTCGAAAAAACCAACCTTTTTTCTCGATTTACAAAGAACGAGTTTAGCCTTGAATCTACGTCCACCATTGGGGTTGAGTTTGCAACCAGTAGCATTCGTGTTGATGATAAGGTCATTAAAGCTCAGATTTGGGACACTACTGGCCAAGAAAGGTTTTTATTTTTTTAATGTCTTTTTCTTTTTCCTTCACATTATTTTCTGGGTTGCAAATCTTGATCTGGGTTTTTATTATTTTTGCTCAATTTATCATTTCCTAGGCAATGAATGAATTGTTTTATAATGTTTCTTGTGCCTATTAATTCGTTTTCTTTTTTGAATATAAAAAAAATGCGTTTCATTTTCGAATGTGTATATTGTTTTTTTGGGGAGTTTGGATGGACTAGGAAGAAGAAAGAAATGGTGTTTGGCAACAGACAAAATGAAAAAAAAATGTTAAATAGATGACATCATCTATGACGTCGTGTGCTTATGTGACATGCCATATAGGCTACTATGTTGACCTGCAGTTTGATTAACGATCAGTATGAGTTGATCGTTAAAATTAGATTAATTTTTGAAAAAAATTGTAACGTTGAGGGTGTCAATAAAAAAACTTAAGAGCTCAAACCCAAAAGCCCACAAACATTGAGGGTTTTTTTTTTTTTGCAATTATGCCTATATTTTTTTCTCTTATTTTGCTTTGAAAAAGTTTTCAAATATATATGGATTTAAATTTATGTGCTCTAACATCAAATATATATATATGGATTTTTTATTGTTTCCATTAAAAGGTTACTTTTAATCCCACATTGACTAGAGAATACTCTCATAGCACACTTCTTCATTATTTTTATTAAAAGTTAATTTTAATCTACATTGACTAGAAAGTGCATTCATAGTGCACTTCACTATTTTCATTAAAAAATAATTTTACTCCTTAAAATTTAATTTTAATCCCACATTTACTAGAGAACACTCTCATGCTAACATTTAACTTATAAATAAGTGACAATTCTTCCCTATTTTCATAAAAAAAAAGAGAGTAAATTTTAATCCCAGATTGGCTAAAGAATACTCACATAGCTCACTTCTTCTCTATTTTCATTAAAAGTTAATTTTAACTCCACATTGACTAGAGAATACTCTTATACCTCACTTCTTTACTAGTTTCATTAAAAACTAATTTTAATCCCCAACAAAAGTTAATTTTAATCTCACATTTGCTAGAGAACATTCCCTTGTCACACTTACCCCATAAATAAGTGTCAATTTTTTCATTATTTTCATTAAAAGTTATTCTTAATCCCACATGTACTAGGAAACACTCTCATATTTCACATTTACCTTATAAATAAATGACAATTTCTTCACTATTTTCGTTAAAAGTTAATTTTAATCCTACATTGACTAAAGAATACTCTCATAACTCACTTCTTCTCTATTTTCATTAAAAAGTTAATTTTAATCCCAAATTGACTAAACAATACTCCCATAGATCATTTTTCACTATTTTCATTAAAAATTAATTTTAATCCTTTAAAATAATTTTGATCCTTTAAAAGTTAATTTTAATCTCATATTAACTAGAGAACACTCTCATATCTGACATTCATGTAATAGCCCGTTTTTAGTGAAATTAGAACAGTGGTTTTGGGACCACAAATACGATGAGTAAATTATTATTTTTTATTTTAATGTCTATAGAAAGTTAGTAAGGTTGTATAAAAATTTTGTTAAGAAATTTTGACGTTTGCATGTTTAATTATGTAAAAAGGACTAAATCGTAAAAAGTGCAAAAGTAGAGTTCTATTAGTTAAAGGGGTCTAATAGATATGAAATTATAAAGTGAGAGGACTTAGATGGTAATTAGACCATTTGAGTGGTTAGTGGATATTCATGGATTGGTTTTGTTGAAGTTATTAAAGTTTTTAAAGGTTATTTTGGTAATTAGGTAAATAAAGGTTAAATTTAATAAAACCAAAAATTCATTCATCTTTATCAATCCATCTTCCACCGAAATTAAAAGATAAAAATCATGGAAGCTTGCTAGGGTATTCAGTCAACTAAATTTCGAATGTGTATATTGTTTTTTTCGGGGAGTTTGGATGGACTAGGAAGAAGAAAGAAATGGTGTTTGGCAACAGACAAAATGAAAAAAAAATGTTAAATAGATGACATCATCTATGACGTCGTGTGCTTATGTGACATGCCATATAGGCTACTATGTTGACATGCAGTTTGATTAACGATCAATATGAGTTGACCGTTAAAATTAGATTGATTTTTGAAAAAAATCGTAACGTTGAGGGTGTCAATAAAAAAACTTAAGAGCTCAAACCCAAAAGCCCACAAACATTGGGGTTTTTTTTTTTTGCAATTATGCCTATATTTTTTTCTCTTATTTTGCTTTGAAAAAGTTTTCAAATATATATGTATTTAAATTTATGTGCTCTAACATCAAATATATATATGGATTTTTTCATTGTTTCCATTAAAAGGTTACTTTTAATCCCACATTGACTAGAGAATACTCTCATAGCACACTTCTTCATTATTTTTATTAAAAAGTTAATTTTAATCTACATTGATTAGAAAGTGCATTCATAGTGCACTTCACTATTTTCATTAAAAAATAATTTTACTCCCTTAAAATTTAATTTTAATCCCACATTTACTAGAGAACACTCTCATGCTAACATTTAACTTATAAATAAGTGACAATTCTTCCTATTTTCATAAAAAAAAAAAGAGTAAATTTTAATACCAGATTGGCTAAAGAATACTCACATAGCTCACTTCTTCTCTATTTTCATTAAAAGTTAATTTTAACTCCACATTGACTAGAGAATACTCTTATACCTCACTTCTTTACTAGTTTCATTAAAACTAATTTTAATCCCCAACAAAAGTTAATTTTAATCTCACATTTGCTAGAGAACATTCCCATGTCACACTTATCCCATAAATAAGTGTCAATTTTTTCATTATTTTCATTAAAAGTTATTCTTAATCCCACATGTACTAGGAAACACTCTCATATTTCACATTTACCTTATAAATAAATGAAAATTTCTTCACTATTTTTGTTAAAAGTTAATTTTAATCCTACATTGACTAAAGAATACTCTCATAACTCACTTCTTCTCTATTTTCATTAAAAGTTAATTTTAATCCCAAATTGACTAAACAATACTCCCATAGATCATTTTTTCACTATTTTCATTAAAAATTAATTTTAATCCTTTAAAAATAATTTTGATCCTTTAAAAGTTAATTTTAATATCATATTAACCGAGAACACTCTCATATCGACATTCATGTAATAGCCTGCTTTTAGTGAAATTAGAACAATGATTTTGGGACCACAAATACGATGAGTAAATTATTATTTTTATTTTAATGTCTATGGAAAGTTAGTAAGGTTGTATAAAAATTTTGTTAAGAAATTTTGACGTTTGCATGTTTAATTATGTAAAAAGGACTAAATCGTAAAAGTGCAAAAGTAGAGTTCTATTAGTTAAAGGGTCTAATAGATATGAAATTATAAAGTGAGAGGACTTAGATGGTAATTAGACCATTTGAGTGGTTAATGGATATTCATGGATTGGTTTTATTGAAGTTATTAAAGTTTTTAAAGGTTATTTTGGTAATTAGGTAAATAAAGGTTAAATTTAATAAAAACCAAAAATTCATTCATCTTTATCAATCCATCTTCCACCAAAATTAAAAGATAAAAATCATGGAAGCTTGCTAGGGTATTCAGTCAACTAATTTTGCTTTCATGGTATGTGTTTCAATTCCGTTTTTAATGATTTTTATATTTTCGGGATCGTTGTAGCTTAATCTAGCTAGCCTAGGGATCAATTTGAAAAATGTTAAATATTTAGGGTTGTTACATGAATGCTATTGTGTGATTCTTGATATTTAATGGTAGATTATGAGTCATTGTTGATAAATAAATAAGTTCTGTAAAGTGATTTTTGGAGAAAATGACATTTAGGGACTTATTTGTAAAATTACTAAAATTTCAAGTTAAATTCATGAAATGATGGTTTTATGAATTGGTATAGGTCCCTAGTGAATTCGACTAGTAGGATATGGGGATTAAAATGCTTAGATTTTAAATTTTAAACTTAAGGACTAAATTGTAAAAAGTTAAAAAATGTTAGGGGTAAAATTGTAATTTTGTAAGAATATGAAATATGGACTGAATTGAATAATATAAGTATTAAATGGATTGAATTTGTATATTTAGATCAAGATAGACCACGTATGGACTTAGATCAGAGGAAAGCTAAAGTCTTGGATTAATCGACTTTGTTGTTACGCTCAAATCGTCAAGGTAAGTTTGTAGTGTTTTAATACAAAATGCATTTATATTTGTGTACTTGTATTATGATGCTTTAATTATTATGTTTTTAGAATAATAATGAAAAATTGCACATACGTGCCCCTGTTTGTACTTCGATACCCCTGAACTGCACATACGTACCCCTATTTGTACTTTGATACCTCTAAAATGCACATACGTGCCCCTATTTGTACTTCGGTACCCCTAAATTGCACATAT
Organism: Gossypium raimondii; assembly: GCF_025698545.1. Classification (NCBI taxonomy): domain Eukaryota; kingdom Viridiplantae; phylum Streptophyta; class Magnoliopsida; order Malvales; family Malvaceae; genus Gossypium; species Gossypium raimondii. Next base: position 18,732,350 of record NC_068572.1, on the reverse strand, counting down.
GTGCCCCTATTTTCACTTTAGTACCCTTGAATTGCACATACATACTTCTGTTTAGACTTCGGTAATTCTGAATCAAATAACATGTGAATCGTATTCAATTTATTGTTATATTAAATGATATGCTACATTCTTACTAGGCTTTATAAGCTTATTCATTCTTGTGGATTGTTTTGTAGATCATTGTTGCTGACATTTTAGACGGATCAAGCCTTCAGCTCACACTATCCATTGGCTTTGGTAGTTTTTGTATCTCCTAAGGTAGTGGCATGTATAAACTTACGTAGTTGAATTTGAGGTTGGAATGTAATTAGGATGTTATAAAGTGGTGTTTAATGAATGTGCACATAATAACCAAATGTGTCTGTGTTCTGATGTCATGTATGCATAATAAGCTATTTTGGCATGTATAAGTTGTTTTGGTACCATTTGATGTTGGTTAGTTTGTGTCATTTTGGTACTTATGATGCATGAAAGGTATGGCTCAAATGGTAAGTTATATTGAAGTTTTAATGATCATATTTGAGGTATGATTTGGTAAAAGTTGAGTTATGTTTGATAATAGAAATGTGATCAACATATGCATGTTTTGGTAAGTTTGCATGTTTGCAATTGATGTGCCTTGTATGGCATATTGGTTGAATGGTTTTGAACTTTTGAATTGGTCATTTCATGTTGGTTTTGGTCATGTTTTGATGCTTTGATTAGGTGTTTTAAAGGCCTTTAGACGGTTGCTTGAATTGGTGATGGAAATGGCTTATTTTTAGGAAAATTCATGTTCATACAGTCTGAGACACGGGCATGTGACTTAGCCATGTGTGACACACGGCCAGACGACACGACCGTGTGTCCCCTTTAAGTTTTAATGCATGCAGGTCAGGATGTTACACGACCTAACACAAGGCCTGGCACACGGGCGTGTGGCTTGGCCTTGTGACCCAACTTAGAGAGTTACACGGGTGAGGGCACGGGCTGGGATACGACCGTGTGTCCCTATTTCAATTGTTACACGGCCTGAGACACAGGCGTGTGTCTCAGCTGTGTGACCCTTGCAGTCCACTTTTTCTTGTACTTTCTGATTGTTTCCAATTTGGTCCCGAATTGTTTCTAAGGTATTTCTAGGGCCTCGAGGGCTCGATCAAGGAACGTTCTATATGTGATTGAATGTAATTAGATAATGTATGCAATGAGGTATGAAATGAATGTTTTATTGTTTCGCTTGTTCCGTAAGACTCCGTAACCCTATTCCGGGGACGGATAAAGGTTAGGTGTGCTATAATTCACCTTATAAATAAATGACAAATTAAAATGCGCACAACAGGGGAAGGATCGAAAGGGTAATTTGTCCAAAACGCCCAAACGCTGCACAACAACATGGATTAAATTGAAACAATATTAAAACACGTGGCCAAAATTAAAAAACACTGATTTAAGCACCCCTCAAAAAACAGAGGACTACTTGTGCAAATGGGCCATAAGGGCAAAAGCGCGCAGATCACTGGGCCATTAAACAACACCCTTTTTTTTTTAAAACATTTTAAAACCAAATTAAAACCTAAATCTAAAGGCTTTTTGTTAAATCTGCAGAAGAAGGGAGAACGCCGTTCCCATCCTCGATCGCTTCATCTTCGAGACCTTCGCCTATTCAACTCCATCTCGGACAGAGGAAATGAGGGCGTCAATGCTTCGCAATGGTAAGTCCCCTTCACCTTACCCTTTTCGTTTATTCGTTTTAAGAAATCGAAGAAAAACCAAAAAATAATGAAAACAGTACCAAAAAAACAGAGGAAAAAGAGAACCAAAATTTATCACCTTAAAAAACAAAAAAAAATCTCTTTTCTCTCTTGTATTTTCTTTTAATTTTTCAATACAGAATTTTGCTACCCCCATTACAGATTCGATTTGACTTTAAATAGCCAAAATCATGAAAAGAAAAAAAACCCCCAAAAACCTCTTTTCCACCCTTTACTGTTCTTGGTTGTTGCAGGTGCGAGCATGTGGCGTGCGTGAGTCTTGAACGTGGGACGGTGTGGAGGCTACTTGAACGTGGGGAATGTGGTGCTGTTAATTGTCTGCTAGGATTTCTCATTGTTTTAGGCCAATTGGGCCCTGTAATTGGGTTTAGCTTGGCCCAAGTTTTATTGGGTTCAATTGTATTTAATTTTAGTATTTGATTTGGACTGTGTAAATGGTTTTGGGCTTTAGGCTTAGTTGGGCCCGGGTCAAAAATTGGGTATTACATTCACTATTTTAATTAAAAAGTTAATTATATTGGCTAGAGAATACTCTCATAACTAATTTCTTCACTTTTTTATTAAAAATTAATTTTAATTCCACATTGGCTAGAGAACACTATTATGCTTACACTTACCTTATATAAGTGTCAATTTTTTCACTATTTTCATTAAAAGTTAATTTTAATTCCACAATGACTAAACAATGCTCTTATAACTCACTTCTTCACAATTTTTATTAAAATGTTAATTTTAATCCCACATTGACTAGAAAATACTTTCATAGTTCACTTCTTCAATATTTTAATAAAATTAAATTTAATCCCTTAAAAGTTAATTCTTATCCCACATTGGCTAGAGAACACTCCCATGCTCACACTTACCATATAAATAAGTGTAAATTTCTTCACTATTTTCATTAAAAAAATTAATTTTAACGCCATATTGACTAGAGAATACTTTCATGTCTCACATTTACCTTATAAATAAGTAACAAATTCTTCACTGTTTTCATTAAAAGTTAATTTTAATCCCACGTTAACTAAAGAATACTCTTATGATTCACTTCTTCAGATTTATAAATATGAATCCCACGTTAACTAAAGAATACTCTTATGATTCACTTCTTCACTATTTATAAATATGAATCGTGGTGATTATAATACAATACTAATACTAAGATTTTTAGAGGTACTTTTATTTTTCAAATAAATAGTGGTAATTCCAATACAATGCATTTAAAGTCAACAAATAGTTATGTGTAAAATTATATATATAATATAAATTAATTAAATGTATCATTTAATTTAAATACAATAAACTCGTATATCTATATAAAAGTTTTAATTTACACTATTATTAATTAAAGGCGCATTGATTGTTTTATAATTATAACCAATATTACCATCCGCATATATTATATTATTTAAATTTACTTATTAAATAACTTATTATTAGATACAAATTTTGATAGATTAGACTCAAATTTTGACAAGTTTTCATAGTTTTTAAGATTATAACTGATTTACATACTATGTCAGCTTATGCATCACACGGTTAAAAAGTTAGTATATATATTATACACAAATCATAACTAGCCTTTTATTGAAAGCTAAACCAAACTTATATATATTTATTTATATGTTTCATATCATCAAAAGCAAAAGAAAAAGAAAAAAAGAAAGAAGCATTTATCACTTGGCACTAAATAGGCTTATCAAGTTACCCTTTATTAGTTTACAATTTTCCATATTTACCCATTAAAACTTAATTATAATTATTAAAACTTAAACAAATCTTGTCACCAAAAAAGAAAAAAACCTTAAACAAATCTATGCCTAACAGTAATAAAGTATTAGAAGTCAAGAAGCAACATTAAAAGAAGGAAGCTTATTGGATGGTGAACTGATTTTTATGAACTCTTAATTAAAAGTTATTCATCGTAATTAAACCAATTAAATAATATGTTTTCTCTTGCACTCGATATTTTAATTCTTCCATTCCCATTAAAATTCTTAGCTTTGTAAACATTTTTAGTGCTTCTTAGCCTTAGAACTGAGATTCTCTCCTATATTTGTCCAGGATCAAAATTGAAGAATCTTTTAAATTTCTCTAGTGGTCTTGGCAATCAAACTTCTAACCAATTTATATTATCCTAACTTTAAAAGCTATATTACTAATTTGCATTTGACCTAATTTGGATTATTCGTTTGTTTGAACTTATTTTTTTCTATATAATCAGTATGGTTGTTTATGTTAGCCTTTTATAGATATTGAGAGAAGGTCTTATATAAAAAAAGTGTACATAATCAATACTAGTTTTTAATAGATATTGACATAATTATATAAAAGATTTATTCATTTTCAAATGTGTATATTGCTTATAGAATAATGCTATCTATTCCAGATTCTTTTGCAGTAACTGAGGAAAGTTTTTCAAAATTAAAATTGATAAAATCATACTTAACATCAACAATGTCTTAATAAAGATTAAACAAATCATCTATTTGATCAATTGATAAACAAATGTTACAAAAATTGATTATTATAATTTAATAGAGTTAAAAAATAAAATTTAAATAAAAAGTTATAATTTTGTAATAGTTAATTAATTAAAAAAAAAGTCACATTTTATAATTTCAAGAGACACCTCTAGTTCTGACATCAAATGCGAAAATGTTTCTTTCAAGGACGATTGATACACCTGGGATAAGAATAGCCATATGAAAGAATTGAGAATGTGGATAATGTTGATTTGCTTGAAACAGATGTGACTATTGATGTTGCAGATGTGAAACTCCTCTATCAAACATAATATATTTTTGGTATATTTGAAAATTAGTCCTCCTATTATATTATATATAATGCTATACCATTATATATAATATATAATAATATTAATAGTTTTTATATATTAATGATTAAACATTATAATTTTATGTAATATTATATCTTTATTATAATTTATGATTAAATTATAATTATATATATGTACTAATAGTTTTAGTAATAATTATATAGTATGGAGAGAGTTTATTATTGATGTTTATTATGATTGTTAAGTTATAAATTCGAGTTTTTTCGGGCTGAGTCGAATTTATCTCAAGCTCAAGCTAGATCGAACTCAGATTCAGACTTTTTCAAATTCAAGTTTTGCTGCACTCGGATTTTCTCAATATCAGACTTTCTCATATTCGAATTTTTTCGAGTGCGAGCTTTTTGAGTTTAGATCTATTACAAGTTCGAACTTTTTTAAACTCATATAATTATAGATTCGGATCAACACTGATAAACTTTCAAGCTCGAATCTATTTTGTCAATTTTAATTTTTCCAAGATAGGATAATGTTAAATACAATCGTCAAAAACTAATAACTAAACCTTCATTTAGTGCTAGAATGGCGTGGTTGTTTATGTTGGGATAAGTCTAGCCACACCTTCTTCACATCATGCTTCCTTAAAATTTTCTAAAAAAAAAAGAAAAAGTCAACGATTTCTATTTTGTTAAACTAAATGAGAACTTTTTCTTTTTCTTTCCTTTTGGCTCCCCACAACAAACCACCTCCCTTCCCCTCCACCGTAGCTACTGCCAAATTCATCAACATAAAATCTTTAAATCAGTATAAACTTAGAGAAAGAAATAACAGTAAATAAGTTAGTATACTTTCACAAGAATCAAATCTGAAAGTATGAGTTGTCTCTGAATTATTTGGGTTTTAGAAAGAGACGAATATTTAGCACCTAATCATCCCACTTAAAAGTACAAGGCCCAATGCACATTCGATAAAATGTCCAATATTGTATTTATTCTTTGAAAATGTATAATATAATACCTGAACTATCAATTTGTATATTACTTAATATTTGTACTATCCAATATGATACATATACTTTAAAAATGTCTATTATGATACCTAGAGCTAAAATGTTAGTGAATGTTAAACCATAAATTAAAATTTAATATATGAAAACTGTCATTTCCCATATTTTTAATTTCACATGAATAATATATCATTACATGAAAACTATATTAAATAAAAGATTAAACTAAATTAAATTAAAAAACACCTAAACCTAAATCACATTTAATATAGCTAATAAAAATGTAAATATTAAGCTTAAATAAGCAAAAACATTGTACTCACTGTTTAACAAAGTCATCTTCTGTAAAAAGTTTTAATTTTGAAATCAAATTCCTTCCGATGAAATCCTAATTGCAGAAAATTGATCTTGATTCTTCACCTTTTTAATTTAAATTTCATGAAAACCGAAATCAAGCCATTATTCAAATTCAGCAAGTAAAGCGAGAGACGTAATTCCTAAACAACAATTTGCTTGTACAAAATAAGAAACTTTTTTGAAAAATTTAAGGAGAAATAATTGAAAATTTTGGAGTTAAAACTTGTTAGCACAACCTATTACAACTTTGCTGTTTAAATCTCCTTTGAGAAAAATCAAATGCAAGTTGATATTTTCTTTTCTAAAGTCAAACTTATATTGTTTAAGTTTGATTGTTTGTCTTCTACTTTAGTTTTATTTTATTTTTTTATATTTTTCACAATACCATATCATTTATGTGAAACTGTTAATTTAAAAAAAACATGTCAAATCTTTATCAATTGATTTAACTTTAAGTTTAAAGATTATAATAATTTAAAACCACATTAAATATTTTCAAAATATAAAGATCACGTTAGACAAATACAATACCAAATAATAGATAATTTGATATATTCAACATTTTCAGAATACAAAACAGCATTAAAATACTAAGTATCAAATCCCAAAGTATAATGTAATGCATTCAATACATACCCCCATAAGTCCGGCTCCACGCCTGATCCTATAAATCTAGATCGAATTTGGATTAGGAAATTTTAGTTTCGATCTGAGTTATTTATTAATTAAAAAATTATTTAAATTTAATCATAGAAATATTTTTCTGAAATTGAATGAATAATAATTAATCAGAAACAATTTTAGAAAAGAAAACTTATCCGAGTTTAAATATAGTTGACCTTGCATAATTACGAATGAATATGTATATGAAGGATGAAATTCAAAAGCCGTAGCTAACTTTCATACCCCACCTACATCCAAAGAAACATTGTGAACCTCATAACACCAACCCGATCAACCTGCCCACCCGTCAGCCAAACATCCTATGACTTGGGCTTTTGAAGAGTCCTACCATGTGATTGTGATCGTGCATGTTAACTCCTTCACAATTTATGGCTGCCGTTCTCCACCCCTAGGAGCTGTCTTCATTTTATGTTTTTGAGCTGTCCCTACATCCTTATAAATTTCAAGGAAATCTCAAATGTGGCTAATATTATTCCTCGAGAAATGGGTGTAGGGCATATTAGTATTTTCAATGATTTATGATTAGCTTGGTTGTACCGAAAAAAATAAAGCATCCATGTTCTGTTTACAAAAAATTCAATTGATAATACATTTATGATTACCACCTATATCATAATCATAAATCTTTTTTATTTACAAATTCAAAATAGAAATAAGAACAATTTCAAACTATTAATCAATCGAATAATATGAGAAATACGTTGAATATTTGACCGAAAACATGAAAGAAATAGGAATTAAATTAAAGTAAAAAAGGAAATGAAATCATAGCAAAATGATGTGGTGATTGGGTTATTTGTCCTATATGCGCAAATCAAAATCGGACGGATCTTTACTCGAAGTAGAGCATAAACCTAAAAAAATTGAATAAAAATTTAATGAAACCCATTCAGAAACAAGAAAATGACATCGTGATTCGAATTGAATCCCAATAAAAAAAATAGATGAATGAAAAGTTTGTGCGATAAGTTTAGCGAATTTTTTCAATATTATAGATTATAGGAAAACGGGCCAAAACTTAGCTAACCAATCATATCCTGTCGCACTGGAAATAATATTCTATATTAGATTTCTTATTGCTTTTGCTGTCAAATCGCTGATTATACCCTTACATACGTGGTTATTGGATACCCACGGGGAGGCCCATTACAATACTTGTATGCTTCTAGTCAGAATTTTATTAAAAATGGAACCATATGAATTAGTTCGGATCAATATGGAATTATTAAGCTATGCGCATTCCATATTTTCTCCGTGGTTGATAATAGTGGGTACAATGCAAATAATTTATGCAGCTTCAACATCTCTTGATCAACAGAATTAAAAAAAAAAAGAATAGTCTATTCCTCCGTATCTCATATGGGTTTTATAATTATAGGAAGTGATTCAATAACTGATACGGGACTCAACGGAGCTATTTTACAAATAATATCTTATGGCTTTATTGGTGTTGCATTTTTTTTCTTGGCAGGAACGAGTTATGATAGAACACATCCTGTTTATCTCGACGAAATGGGCAGAATAGCCATTTCGGTTCCAAAAAAATTTTCGATGTTCAGTATCTTATCCATGACTTCTCTTGCATTATCGGGGATGAGTGGTTTTGTTGATTTTGAAAACTGAAATGAGCAAAAGAAAATATAATTTTGACAGGGGTCTTGTTCATGGCATTCAAGTTAATCCTCCAAGTTCTATTGATGCCTTCTCTTCAGAGTTCACAATGATCGAATCAAAAGAGTTGGGCTGGTCCTGAAATGTGAGAAATGTGATCGGAATTAAAAAAAGGAAAAATTCATTATCAAATCTCGCACCAACTACTATATCTTATGATTGAGGATTTGCATAAAAAGCAGAGAAGAAGAAAATGACGAATACCGAAAACAAAGAAGTAATGGTAAGGCAGGAATAAAAAAATTCAAGTAGAAATATAAAAGATGGGGAGGACATTTAAATCATGGCAGTTCTAATCCAAGACCAAGTTGAGACTAAAGATTGAGAAAATAAAAGCACGCCAAAGAAACTGTAGGTTTGACACAACGGCTAACTTCCATTCAATTTCAAAACATGCAAACTTCAGTCTCACCAACCAGCCGTCTCATCTTCCCTTCCATGCAATGTGAAGCTCAAGCAAAGTTTTCAACCACTTCATAGGTTGAGGACAATATTATTACACTTTAAGAATTATAATACTTCTCATATCTATTAGGCTTTTTAAGAACACGCAGACATGAAAGTAGCCAATAAAACGCATCTGTTACGACCTTCCAACTTAAGCCAAATCAGATTTGTTTTTACAACAGATTTGGAGCATACAGGATACAAGGAACATCTTCAAGGAGTTTAGGAGGAACAACTGATTGTTTCTCTCGGAACAGGGGCAAGGATTGAGATTGCTTGTTTTTCTGAGGCTTACAGGAGAAGATTAGATTTGACTTTCGTTTTCGAAATATACTATGGGGCTTGCAACAACTATAGGTAAATATCAGCTAGGTAGAACTATTGGAGAAGGTACCTTTGCCAAAGTCAAGCTGGCTGTGGACACCACCAACGGTCATCATGTTGCCATCAAGATTATCGATAAGGCCATGGTGCTGGAAAGCAATCTCAAGTATCAGGCGAGTATCCAACCTTTGCTTTGTTATATTTCTTCTTGTCCTCCATCCCCGGCTCCAACCTGACAAATATACCAAAAGAAATATATATATATATATATATATTGCAGCTAACAAATGAATACTCAAATTTCAGGTACAAAGCGAGATACGGACCATGAAGCTTCTACATCACCCCAATGTTGTAAGAATACATGAGGTATGTTTTTGTTTTCTGGATTGATCTACTGGTACCAATTCTTGCACCCTAATCTATCGTTAGAGGTGAATTCTGGTTGCAGGTTATTGGCTCCAAGACGAAGATATACATAATAATGGAGTACATATCAGGAGGGCAACTTTCAGACAAATTGGTAAGACTTGTCAGACTGCACCACGGATTCAATAAAGTTTTGGTGTAAAGCTTTTCAATTTACAATTTTAATCCTTTTTCCCTTACTATACAGTCTTATGCCAAAAAATTGAGTGAACCAGAGGGAAGAAAAATTTTCCAGCAATTAATAGATGCAGTAGACCATTGCCATGGAAAAGGAGTCTACCACAGAGATCTAAAGGTATGTCTAACATACAGTTTTTCTACCTTCACAAATGAGCAAGGAAAGGTCACTTAAACCAATTAACATTTGGAACCAATCGTTTCTATACAGCCAGAGAATTTGCTTTTGGACAGTAAGGGAAACCTTAAAGTAACTGATTTTGGACTGAGTGCTTTGAGGAAGGTAGCCACAGCCTTTCTATTTACTTAAATAAATTTTCATCAGTTCTGATTAATTCCAAACCATTATTGTGGAAATTTGGCTAAAAGTTCACGTGAAGTGCAGCCAGGAGATATGCTAACTACAGCGTGTGGCTCGCCATGCTACGTAGCACCAGAGGTAAGACATATCACGTCCTGTTCATTTGTTCTAAACTGTTTAAATTAACAAGAGAACAAAAGTACGTAGAGAATTATAGACCAACAGCTAACTGTTCTTTAAGAAAGCAATCTTACCAGATTAGGCTGATGATTCATTTTTTGGTGATAGCTACTTGCAAATAAGGGCTATAATGGAGCAGCTGCTGATATTTGGTCTTGTGGTGTCATCCTTTTCGAACTACTTGCTGGCTACTTACCATTTGATGATCGTAATCTTGTTGTTTTATACAAGAAGGTATGCATCTGCATATAGAAAAATAACCTTCATCAGGTACAATAAGGTACCTTTCGCTGATGTTTCTACTTCTGTGAAGATATCTGGAGCACAATACACATGTCCGCCATGGTTTACAGGACCTCAGAGGAAGCTGATTGCGCGAATACTTGATCCGAATCCAAAAAGGGTATTAACTCCAAGACAATCTATGAGATAAGATTTCCAAATTAAAAACAAAATAATAATTTCTCCTTATATTATACAGAGGATAACAATTCCAGAAATCACTGAAGATGCATGGTTTCAAACAGATTATACGCCTTCGTGCGGCTATGAATACGAAGAGAAAATAGACCTGGATGATGTTAGTGTCACCTTCGATACAGTTGAGGTAAAGTCTGAAATTGGTATCAACAGAAAGAGTTTCAAGCTTCATCTAAACATCTAAAATACCATGCAGGAACAAAACGCAGAGATGAAGACCCAGAAATTCTCAAATTTCATAAATGCATTTCAATTGATAGCAATGTCACATGATCTGGATTTATCAGGTCTCTTTGAAGGGCAGGCAAGTCTGTTAAATCAAAATCAACATTCACAACAGACAAGCATTCTTAGTTCATTCCTACATTAAGTAAACTATTGTTTTCTTACACAGGATGGCAAAAGGCAGAGAACCACAATTGGATCCAAGCATACAGTTAATGAAACCATAAAGAAAATAGAAGCCGCTGCAATGGATGTGAGTCTGTCGGTTGAAAGGATGAATAGTTTCAAGGTACAAACTGCGCTTGTCTCTAATTCTTTGACAAGTGACTAGTTTTTTATATAACTCGTTTTTCACCTCAGATGAAAATTCATCCAAAACAGAAGATGACTAGATGTTGTAGATCATCGTATGACCTATCAGCTGAGGTAGTTAATTGTAATATGCTCTTTCTACAAGACAATACATCAACAAATCTCATCCCTTTACATTTCAAAATGTCAGGTAATTGTGGTTGCTCCTACAAATTGTGTTGTAGAAATATCAAAATCGGCAGGAGAAATAGCAGTTTACAAAGAGGTAGGACATTCAGTTCATTAAGTTTGATTATCTTAGCTGAGTAAAAATTATTTTCTAAGCCGACATGTGATGATAACCAGTTCTGCAAGAGTTTGTCAAGTCTGCTGATAGAGAAATCAGATGCCTCATCACAAATTCAAGGGTCCAAGACAGTCACCAACAGCACTAGTATTCTAATGAATGAATGGTAAACTTAACATAGATTGCCAGTGTAATATTCTGTAGATTGAAGCAGGCTCACTCCTATTTTCCAATCATGCAGCTCCAAAGAAGAAAAAGACAGAACAGAAGACCAGCGAGGATATTTCTCCTCATGAAGATCGGGTTAATTAATTTAGTTTCAACTTCCATCCTTTCAGTATCCTGAGTAAATTCCCCAGGATTAATAGAGACTCGTGAACACAATCTGTCTCAACAGCAGGAACTATGAGAACTCAAAATTACTGCTCTTGGGCATCATTCTTCACCCAATACGAAGTTCAAACAACGTCATCTGCACAGCTATGTTCATATTTTATGTGAAGTTTTTGTCCTTTTACTTCCTCCTCTCTTAAATTATACACTGCACCATATGCTTCCAAGATGTATATTAGAGGTTATGTTGGAACAATGAACAAGGATGAAAGAAACAAAACAATTTCTTGAGCTTTAAGGCTCGATACTTGCTGTGCAAACAATAACTGAATCAAGCTTTTAAGAACTAAATGAAGCTAAGATTTGAGAGAGCAATAGATGAAGATTTCTTTGATGAATTTTCATTAACTTGAACAATGGCATAATGCCAATACATATACCAGGCATAAGCTGGTCAAGAGAAGCAAATTGGTCACCTAAACACTACCTACTACCACTCAGTACATTGAAACTTATTAAACTTAACTTGTACACTTTCCAAAGCTGACTTATCAGCTCAAACATTACCTAATTACATCAAGTACATTGACAACTTAGTTGAAATCAAACTAAGTAACAAAGCAAACACTTGAAGTAACCAAAATAAATCAGCAGCATGAGCTTCTGTTGCAACTGCATGGCTCGACAGCTTGGTCTGCTCCTTGTGCTGCATGGAAGCCATCTTCAACACTCATCCTTGGCTTGCATGCTGCAAACTCCCAATCTCATTCTCAAATGCTCGAATCTTGACACACTAATGGGTTTTGTTAGGATATTAGCAAGTTGATCCTCAGAACTGCAATGAATCAGTTTCACCTCTTGAGCTTGTTCCATTTCCCTAACAAAATGAAACTTAATCTTGAAGTGCTTTGTCTTTCCATGGAACACTGGATTCTTTGCAATTGCAACAGCAGACTGGTTGTCACTTTTGATCTGTATTGCTTCCCTTTGGTTTAGGGTCAAATCTGTCATGATCTTTCTTAGCCAAATGGCTTGGTTAACAGCACTAGCAGCTGCTACATACTCTGCCTCAGCTTTTGATTGAGCAATTACTGTTTGCTTCTTTTAACTCTAACAAAAAATGGCTGAACCAAGGGTAAACAGATACCCTGAGGTACTTTTCATGTTACCTATCGACCCAGCCCAATCACTATCAGCATAACCAAGTAGCTTCATGCTTTCAACCTTGGTGAACAAAATTCCATAACTCAGTATACCTTTGATGTACCTAATAACTCTTTTTCCAGCTTGAAAATGACTTTTATTGCAACAAGGCATGAATCTAGATAGCAGACTAACCGCAAACATAATGTCTGGTCTAGTGGAAGTCAAATAAAGCAAACATCCAACCAAACTTCTATAGGTTGAGTTATCTACCTTCTTAAAATCACTTTGGCTTGACAGCTTCTCTCCAACAGCAACTGGAGTGCTTGTTGCTTTGCATTTCAACATGGAGAACTTGTTTAGAATCTTCAAGGCAAATGCCTTCTGACTTAGGAAGATCCCTTATTGAGTTTGAGACACTTCCATGCTAAGGAAGTAGGACATTTGTCCCAAATCAGACATCTCAAACTTTTTCTCCATTTTTCCTTTGAAGTCAGCCAGCAATGCATGACTTTCTCCTGTCACCAGCAGGTCATCTACATATAGGGACACTATGAGCAGTGTTTCATTATCTTTCTTCTTCACATACAAGGTTGGCTCACTGATGCTTCTATTGAATCCCAAGCTAGCTAGGTAGCTATCAATTCTGTCATACCAGGCTCTTGGTGACTGTTTTAAGCCATACAAGACTTTCTTCAGTTTGTACACTTTGTCCTCTTCACCAACAACTTTGAAACCTTTAGGCTGCTCAATATAAATCACTTCTTCAAGAATACCATTGAGGAAAGCTAACTTTACATCAAGTTGATGTATCTTCCATTGCTTCTATGCAACAAAAGAAACTAGAAGCCTAATTATGTCAAGCCTGGCCACTGGTGCAAATGTCTCAAAGTAATCAATGTCATACTTCTGACTAAATCCCTTCACTACCAGTCTTGCCTTTAGCTTGTTCAGAGTTCCATCAGCATTATGCTTGGCTCGAAACACCCATTTCACTCCAATAACCTTCCTGTTGGCTGGTCTTGCTACTAGCTTCTAGGTCTGGTTCTTGTGAATCATGCTCATTTCATCGAGCATAGCCTGTTTCCATCCTTGTTGAGCTTCAGCTTCTTCAAAACAACATGGTTCAACAGTAGCTACTTCAGCCATTTCATATATCTTACTTAAAGGTCTGGTTCTCTTGACGGGCTCATGGTCAATGTCCATTTCAAGACCATTTTGATCAGCTTCAGTCTGATCAGTCAACAGGTCTTCAGCAGTAGCCTCTGGTTTATTTTTATCCCAATTCCAACTTGCCTTCTCATCAAATACAATATCCTTGCTCACAAAGACTTTGTTGGATGAAGGGTCCAAGACCCTATAGCCTTTCTTGATACTGCTATAGCCTATTAGGATGCCAGGTTAAGCCTTCTTGGCCAACTTATCTCTCTTTATTGCTGGAACATATGCATAGCATATGCAGCCAAAGACCCTCAGATGAGCCAGTGATGGTTTGAACCCATACCAGGCCTCAAATAGAGTTTTATGAACCAATGCCTTAGTTGGTAGCCTGTTTTGAAGATATACAACAGTGTTAACTGGCTCAGCCCATAAGGTTTTGGGCAAATACCTCTCAAACAACAAACATCTTACCATATCCATCAAGCTTCTATTCTTTCTTTCACTAACACCATCCTGTTGTGGTGTGTAGGTGTTAGTGCTTAATCCCTTTTTCATCACAGAAACCCTGAAACATTGTTGAGGTATACTCTGTCCCATTTCTAACCTTAATGTCTTCAGCTTGCAGCCTGTCTCTATTTCTGCTTTAAGAAGTAAATCCAATAATACCTCGAGTAATCATTAATGAAAAGAATGAAATACCTACTACCATTCAAGGATAGTGTCTTCATAGGGTTACACACATCAGTGTAGACTAGCTGCAACTTTTGTGAGGCTCTTTAGGCCTTGTTCAAAGGAAATGGCACTCTGGCTTGCTTTCCTAGCTGACACACTTCACAAACATCTTCTTTCTCAACAAAATTGGTGAAGTTTTCAACCAAGTTTTCTTTGGTTAGTTGAGCCAGTGAGTTGTAATTGACATGGCCTAGCCTATTTTGCCACAACTTGGATTCATCTAGCACTGTTGTGTAGGCACTGTCTGAGCTCTTATTCCAATCTACTACAAAGCTTCTATTAGCCATAGTTACTGACATAAGCTTAGATCCACTTGGATCACTGATCAGGCATTCTTTGCCTTTGAACACAACTGAATAACCCTTTTCTAGCAACTGAGATATACTGAGCAGGTTTCTGTCAATTTCAGGAACAAATAAGGCATTAGAGACAAGTTTGTTACCTGTAGGAGTGTCTATCAGCACATCTCCTTTGTCTTCTGCTTTGATGAAATGTCTATTTCTAACTTTCACCCTTGTTTTGAAGCTTCTATGAATGTTCTTGAAGATAACAACATTAGGAGTCATGTGGTTTGTGAAACCACTGTCTATCAGCCATCCTTTTGTGACTTTTCCTTTGGCAGTTGAGCAAGAGACTACAAAGGCTTGCTATTCCTGGTCACTGCCTTCTTCTGCCACTTGAGCTTCAGCTCTTGGCTGTTGAGGTTGATTTTGTCTCAGCTTGCCTTTGTTTCTGCAAACTTTCTCAAAGTGGCCCATCTTTTTGCAAACTTTGTACTGCACATCAGGCCTAAACCAACAATTTTCACCTGGATGATTGAACCTTTTGCAGTGTGAGCAAGGTGGATATCTTTTTCTTGCTCCATCTCTTCTAGGCTTGTCAAACCTGGCCTTTCTCCCTTTGTAGCCAGAGGAGCTCGAGTCAGGTCTGCTCTTGGCTTAAAAGGCACCTTCTTGATGTTCCTCCTGTTTGCTAGCTCTTCTTTGCTCTTGTTCATAAAGAGCATTGATTAGCTCAGTCAAAGAGATGCTTGCCAAATCTCTTGAGTCTTTAAGGGATGAGATCTTGGCTTCACATCTCTCAGGTGAGATAACCTTCTCTACAATTCTTGCTTCACTAAACTGGTCCCCAAGCAATCTGATGCTGTTCACTACGGCCAGAATTCTGTTTGAATATTGCTTTATTCTTTCTTCTTCTTTCATCTTTAAATTTTCAAAGTCCCTTATCAAATTCAGTAGTTGTTACTGCCTTGTTCTTTCAGTCCCTGAATTATCTCCCGGTTAACATCTTTATTATCTTCAAATAATGATTGAAACATACTAGACGATTGATCCAGAAGATATAAACCATCACACAATCTACTACCACCAACCGTCTTCCCTATTTAGAGGTCCTGAAAGACACGGTGATTTGGAAATAATTCAGTTTAAGGCTTTAGTGATAGTACTAACAGATAAAAAGTTAACTGGCAATTTAGGGACATGGAGGATAGATGATAAAGTGATATTGGGAGTACAAACAACAAAACATGTTTCAGAGATGGAGGTAAGGGAGCCATCAGCAAGCCGCACCTTTAGTTGGGAAAGTAGTATAGTTAAATAAGCTTTTCTTTGACCCTGTCATATGTCCATTCGCACCGGAATCAATAATCCAAGAGTCAGGAATAGATGGAGTAGTTAAAATAGTACCTGAGTTCACATGATTAAACTTGGCAATCGAGCTAGAGTCCAATTGAGACAAGAAATGTTGAAGATGTTGAATCTCGTCCAAGGTAAAACTTTAAACAAAAGTGAACCTATTCTCTGTTGTGACAGAGTCTAACAAATTTGCCTGAGGCTAAGAATTACCCTATCATTTTCCACCATGACCACAAGTGGAACGACCATGCAACTTCCAGCACAAATCTTTAATGTGTAGAGGCTTACCACAGTAGTTACACATCAAGTGATCCTTGGTAGACTTACCACCCGATGGACCATCCTGGTTAGTAATGGGGCCAACTTTCTCTAAAGGTAGATTATAGAACATAACACCATGATTACTCTCCTCCTGTTTACATAGGAGTATGCCATACAAAGAGAAGGGAACAAAATCTTGCCAAGAACTTGAACCCGAATCTAATCATACTTAGTATTCAACCTAGTCAAGAAATCAAACAGACGTTTCTTTTTCACCATCTTCTGAAATTTTTCGTCATCCTTGGGACAATTCGCTTGAAAATCTTGATAATAATCAAATTTCTATCACAACCCACTTAATTCAAAAAAATGTTAAGAAATCATTATCTCTTCTTATTTTGTACCATAGACCCTATTACAAATGTTAAAAATTTGCGCATCATTCCTAACATGGGAGTAGGTGAGAGCAGCAGCATTCTAAATCTTTTCTGCAGTATCAAATACAAATAGGTTTTGGAAATATGAGGTTACATAGAGTTGATAAGCCATGCCATAACAAAAGACTTCGTTAAATCCCACTGACTAAAGGTTGAATTAGTGAGTCCAAGTTTTGACGATTTACTAGTGAGGTACCCCTACAAGCCATGAGCCTTGATAAACAACAAACAAGACCTTGACCAAGCAAGGTAATTATGTCCATCAAGTTTCACAGGGCTAATTTGCAACGGGAGGTTATCGGTTGGACATAGAGTTTCTCATCTGTAGACATAATGCTGGAAAAAAAACAACTAAACCCCCCAAAAAAATCTACTTGCACAATTAGAATAAAAATACCCTAAAAAAGAACACTAAATATATCCCAAACAAAAAAACTTAACCAAAAACACACCACCACTTAGAGTAGAATGATCGGAAGAGAGTAGAGAGCATAAGGACGACATTACAAAACACACGATGATAGTAGGTGGAGTCCATGCGTGGCACGTGAAATGGAGTAATAGAAACTTGCAACAGTACGTATGGCCCACACGTAGGTCTTTTGGTCACCAGAGTTTGGGGTTTCACCGGGGAGTGAATTCCGACTCCAATGGTAAGGGCAATGAAAAGAAAAAAATAATGAAAAGAAAAAAATAAGGCTAAGGTAGAAAGTATAAAATTTGTGTTTATAGGGTTTGTGGGAAAATTTTAAATCAGAAAAAAATCTCAAAAATCAAATCAAAGCTCGATACCATGATGAAATTAGATATGAATACTCTAATGTATTAAGGAAAAAATGTTGAAAAATTGAAACCAATATCTTTTGAAGATATATTTTAAAGTTATTTAGGTAGATAAATCTTAGAATAAATAATTTGAGATATTCTAGGAATATTTTATTTTATCTTTTAGTAGTTTATTAGAATAAGGAATTATTTTTCCAGTTAGTTTATGACTCTTTTCTCTATTTAAATTCAGTTCTTCAGTTAATAAAGTATGGAAAATTTTTTATTAAATATTCTTTTGAAAATTTTCATGGTATTAGAGCTAGGTTAAATCTATAGTAACATTATGGTTAAAACAACCTTCACTGGAGATAATAGATCCAGCAACCAAATAGAGGTAGAAAGTTTTGTCATTGAAAAAACTACAGAGAGTGTATTGACTCAAGGGGCAAAGGTGTCTTACTTCTCTTTTCAGCTGACATTTCACAAGCTAAATGGCAAGAATTATCTCGAATGGTCGCAGTCCGTAAAGTTAACAATTGATGGGAGCGGCAAGCTAGGTCATTTAACTTGAGAAGTCAAGCAACCTATAGGTGGGCGATCCAAAGATGAACAAGTAAAGGTCACAAGATTCTATGATAATTCGTGGCTTATTAATTCCATGGAAGCATCTATAGGTAAACCTTTTTCTTTTTCTCCCGACTATTAATGATATTTGGGACGCTGTGAAAAACACCTATTCAAATTTAGAAAACGCTTCACAGATCTTTGAGTTAAAAATAGAACTCTGGAAGCTAAACAAAGGGAAAAGGAAGTTACTTTTTATTATATCGAGATGATGTCTCTTTGGTAAGAACTAGATCAGTGTTATAATGATGAATGAGAGTATCCTAGAGATGGTGTAAAAGTTATGAAAAAAAATGAACAAGCATATTTATTTCTAGTTGATTTAAATAAAGAATTTAATGAAGTGAGATCTTGAATCTTAGGGAAAAAAACCACTTCCAAGACTCCGTGAGATTTTTTCTAAGGCTAGAAGATAGGAGACAAGGAGAAAATTTATGTTAAGGCCAGGATTTGAAACTAATGATGATAATTCAGCTCTTGTAACTACTACAAATAATGATAATAGTGAAAAAAGAAAAAACCTTGGTGTGATCACTACAAAAAATAGTGGCACACTCGAGAATAATTAGAACATCTACACAAGCTTTTTCAATCACCACAGTTTCAAATGAATTCTTCTGTTCATAACTCATCCAATAATCCTTCTTCCTCCTTTGCCCAATTAAGTACTGGTTTTTCTATATTTTTTTCGGTGTCAAGCCTTGTAAAACAAATACATGAATCGTTGATTCTGGAGTTAGTGATCACATGACTAGTAGTCATTTTCTTTTGTCAACTTACACACCTTGTGTAGGAAACAAGAAGATTAGTGTAGCAGATGGGTCGTTCCCGATAATAGCTGGGAGAGGCACTATTAAAATTTTGCCCTCCTTGGTTTTACATGATATTTTACATGTGTCAAATCTACCTTGTAATCTCATATCTATTAGTAAATTATCCCAGTCTTCGAATTTTCATTTATATTTTACTCCTTTATGTGTAAATTTCAAGACATGGTCTCGGGGAGGATAATTGACAATGCTAAAGAATCTGGTGAAATTTACTTTCTTAATGACGACCATCTAAGTCAACCAACAACTACTTAAAGTTTAAATTTTGTTTTTAGATTTGATAAGGTTATGATTTGACATTATAGGCTTGGAAATCCTAATTTTTATGATTTAATATATTTGTTACCTGATCTATTTAAAAATAAAAGTCCTTCATATCACTGTGAATTTTGTGAATTGGCTAAACATCATCAGTCATTCTTTTCACCTCAAAAATACAAAACTTCCAAACCTTTTTTGTTAATTAACAGTGATGTTTGAGGATCTGTGAGAGTCTCAAATATTTCAGTAAAACGTTGGTTTGTCACATTTATTGATGATCATACTCGCATTTGTTAGGTGTTTTTATTGAAAGATAAGTCTGAAGTTAAAAATGTGTTTCAGTCTTTTTATGCTATGGTGAAAACACAATTTGGTGTGTAAATAGAAGTATTTCTGAGTGACAATGGTAAGAAATTGTTTAATGACTAATTAGGTGTTTTTTTAACCAAACATGGAATAATCCACCAAAGCTCTTGTATAAATACACCACAATAGAATGGGATTGCAGAAAGAAAAACTGACATCTTTTGGAAGTAACTAGAGCCTTTATGTTCGCTAGTCAAGTACCACGTTGCGAAGCCTTGTTAACAACTACATATCTTATTAATAGATGCCCAGTAAAACTCTAAACTATAAAATTCCTTTCAATCTCTTTAAAGATAACTTTCCTAACTCTAAATTGATCACAGATTTATCCCTCCAAGTTTTTGGGTGTAGTGTTTTTGTTTATCTTCACAACTAAGGTAAACTAGATTATAGAGCAAAAAAAATGTGTCTTTGTTGGCTATGCTTCTAATAAAAAAGGTTACAAATGTTATGATTGGTGTGTCGTTGAAAGCACCAAAAATAACCTATCCCTAAAATATAACAAAAAGAATAGTATAAGGGAGTAGGGTCAAATCTTCAAGGATTGGATCGCTACAGTTTCTTGTTCCTCGAAATCCCTAACTTGGGGAAAAAAATAAAAACATAATGAAAAATATGGACGAGTTGAAATTGAGTAAATTGAAATTGCAATTGTAAAAAGAAAGAGAGTTGAGGGAATGGGTTTTTTGATTCAAGAGATTCCAGCCTCCGACTATCTCAATCCTCCTTTGGTTCAATCATAGGCTTTTAGTTGATCCTTTTCATGACCGAATAAACTAGTTATAGTGGAAGAGGACGCCTATGACCACCAGCTCCACTTAGTTTATAGCCTTACGATCTAGAGAAACCTAACTCTAGCCAACCGTCACTCTTATGAGCCCGTCTTACACTAGATCACTATTTTTCAATGACAAATGCCACGTCATTTCGTCTCTTGGGCTCGACAACATCTGACGCAATAAGTTAGCAAACCGACTGTGTAACCTTCCCGAAACATAAAAGATGAAAAGATTACTTTTGGAAGGATATAGACGAAAGCATCAGTCTTGTAATGTGGATAAATGATGAATACTCGTTGAGAAGTGTAACACCCCTAACTCGTATCCGTCCCCAGAACAGGGTTACAGAGCATTACAGGAGTTTACAAATCAAAAGGACAAAAATTTCAAATATTTCATATCATATCAATAAACACATTATATCTAAGTCAAATCATACATATTGTCCCTTATACGAGCCATCGAGGCCCAAAATACACATTAGAAAGAAATCGGGACTAAATGAAAACTCAGAGAATTTTTCAAAAAAAGATGAAAATTTACAAACTGCAGGGGTTACATGGCCAAGAGACACGCTCGTGTCTTAAGCCTTGTGGGCATTCGAAATAGGGACACACAGCTGTGTCCTAGCTTGAGTCTGTGCCTGTGTAACTCACTGACTTGGTCACAGGCCAAGTCACATGCCCGTGTGCTAGGTTGTGTACCCTTCGAAGTAACCTCACACACCCGTGTGCCAGGTCGTGTGCTAGGTAGTGTAACAGTCTGACTTGCAACCCTTGAAAAACTACAGGGGACACACGGCCGTGTCACCTGTCCGTGTGTCACACGCCCATGTCTCTACCCGTCTAGACGAAAATAGGCCATTTTACAAGCCATATTTCTTACCCAATTTGGAATCCACCTACACTTAGAATTGTGCATATAAACAAGCCATATTATGGCATCCAAAACAAGAAAAATCAAGCCTTAAACATGGAATATATTCACATGCAACCAATATGCCTTTAGGCACCTCAAATGACAACTATAAACATGTTTAACCTTGTATTCAATATAACCAAAATACCTATTCATAACAAGGTACCAAATCACCACATATACCACATATTATAAAGCACATATACCGTATGCATATTAAACTATCATTTCATCTTTTATCATTTAAACAAAAAAGCCAAACATTAACCATAATAAGGTTGCTCACATACATGCCAAACTTTGCCATTATACCATCAACATACCAAAACTCAACCAAGTCAAATGGTCAGTTCAACATTCAAACACATAGGTCAACATTAACCAGAATATCTATACATGCCATTATAACTAAAATCAAAACATCTTAAAGTATCAATTGAATAGATGGAAAGCGTGATGGATCTCTGACTAGCTTCCAACCTGACCGAGCTTCCGATAATCTGAAAAGTAAGGAAAAACAAACACGTAAGCAATGAATGCTTAGTAAGCTCGTATAAACCTTAGTCATATCAATCCCTTTCAAATATGAAATTTATACATATAAAGAATAATCCTATACCGGTACCGCAAGATTCATGAATCCAAATTCAAAAACTCACAAAGTGGATAAATCCACAACATCACTTATACATATTATCCATAGCATAGTAGGATTTTAAACAACTTTAAACTCTTCCAAATTTATTTATTTTGATTTGCATTTCATTACTTTCCACACCCGTTCCATATGCATAACACACAAGTCATAAGCATATCATACAACCATAGCCACAAGCTAGTGCATTTAAACATAGCCCTTTTTTGAATTAATCACATGATAAGCCATTTCATAAGAAATTGCATAATTTAAACCTTACCACTCTTTCATAAGCACAAGCATATTTTCATTTGAGCACTTACCATTTCAATGCAACTTAGAAGTAAACAATTATCATTCAACCAACAGCTTGGCACTTGCCTAAGCATCAAACAATAATACATGTTAGCATACTTGAACATATTTCATATAAATTCAACATTGATAACCTTATTTTCTCAACATGTCACATTTGAGTTTATTACTAATCTTAACTTACATAATTTCCATGTATCAACATATCAAATATATTCATATATGTACATGTCATGATACATATAATTCTCTTATCGTTTCTTCATATACATATATCATCCATTTTAATATATCAATATATTATGTACCATCATTTTCATGTATTTCATGCATATACCTGTATTAGTTTGTATTAAACTCATGTCATCTTGTAACAGAACATTTCCCATTGAACCATTTAGAATATCGTTGGATACTCGGGTAGCTCACACATGGTGTGCTAAACTAAAATCCGTCAATTCTTATACATGTATGCTCATACGAGCTCTGAATCGGTATGCTCTTACGAGCTGTAATCGGTAAGCTCATACGAGTTGAGTAATAGTAAGCTTATGCGAGGTAAATATTGGTAAGCTCATTCGAGCTAAAAATTGGTAACCCTAATGACATGTCATTTGTATCCTATGAATTCCTAAGGTTCAAATGGAACTTGGTAATTGTTGTACGTTGTTTCATAGCACAATAAATTGCATACTAACATATATATTGATTTAATCACAATATAATCACATATTAACATTCAATTTAACCAAAATTATACAGAATACAGTTCATCTGAACTTACCTGGTTAAACTGCAGAAATACCGAAGTTTAGGGGCATTTTGGTTATTTTCCATTTTCCTTAGTTTTTTATGCAATTTGGTCATTTTTGACATTTTTATAAAATTGCCCCTAAAATTTTACTTTTATTCAATTTAGTCCCTAAGCTCAAAACATGCAAATTAACCATTTTTAATACAAACCCAAGCTAGCTGAATGTTCATAGTATCAAAAACATCCCATTTATGTAACAATTTTTGTAACACCCCAAATTCAGCCTAGACGTTATGGCCGAATCTGGCGATATCACATGAAAAGGTATTTGAACACAAGATTGTCGACAGCTTCGTCCCTTCTTTGCTAAAAATCAATTATGTCGTAGTACAAAACTTGAATGATGTTTCCATTTGTTTCTATTAGAAATAAACTCATTAATAATTTAAAAATGTAAATTTTAACCCCTAATTATTTATCTCCAATTTTTGATGATTTTCCAAAGTCAGAACAGGGGAACCCGATTTCAATCTGACCTTGTTTATTATACCTCACGGTTTACAATTCCATTACTTACACCATTTCTTTTATGAGAAACTAGACTCAATAATCTTTAATTTCATATTTTGTTCATCCTCTAATTTGATTTCCACAATCTATGGTGATTTTTCAAAGTCAACCTATTGTTGCTGTCTAAATAACAACCAATTTTGGCTTTTAGCAGAATCCCTTTTTTTTGTGTTTCGGGTGCACACCTGGTTTTGTTTGATGCTAAAATAGTCCCCGAGCACTCCAAAGCTTATAATAAAGATACTCAACATCAATTTAACATTTTTACAAGCAAATTGACAACCAAAAACGAAAAAAAACCCAACTTACCACCATCGATAACCCTCTGTTTAACTATTGTTAAGAAGAGAACACTGAATTCACCAGTCCGAGCCTCCCTCTACGCCCAGATCGTCGAGAAAAGACCTTACCACTTCAGTCATTAAGAGATTCATGGAAAAAATGAAGAGAAACACTTACCGAAACTAAGCGAGCACTAACCGCATACAAAAACGAAGGAGAATAAATGGATTAGGGAAAAATCAAAAAGAAGAAAAGGAAAAGAAAGATGGAAAAACTAAGAGAATTTTGGCAAGAGGAGAGGGAGAAGTATAGACGGCAGAATTTTTTTGAAAAAGAGATTCAAAATTCAGTTATGGCAAAAAACAAAATAAAATTCCGATAACCCCCAAAATCTCTTAATCTTCTCCCCTAATTCCCACTACACATCCACTACTCATAATCCCCCTATTACACAACTCTATCCCGAAATCTAAGCAAAAAAAATAATACCCTTACCTATATAGGGATTCAAACACAAGACCTCCACCATAATAGCACACCATTTAACCACCAGACCAGCAGGCCCATTCTGATGTAATTTACCCAACAATCAAATAAAAGCCTACTGAACAAGAGTAAAACCTAATTCATTCAAAATACCAAAATTTTCCCAAGCGAGGGCTCGAACGTAGGACCTCCCAAACACTCTCAAAAAACATAACCACTAAAGCTGACAGATATTTGTGTTATATTTTCACAATAACAAAATTAGAAATTTTGGGGCGTTACAACTTCACATGAAATCCTTGTATTGTTATTAATTTAACAAATTAGTCTCTAATCAAAAAAATTCATCAAAATCACTTAACAAAATACTTTTAGATATCAACCAACATTCCAAATTCATCATCTAACATTAAAAATCACAAGATTCATCAATGGAAACATTCAAAATCTTTAACAGTTTCAAAATCGAAGGTTCGAGCTAGCTAGATCTAGTTGCAACGAATTTAAAAACATAAAAATTATTTAAAATGGAGCTAAAATCACATACCAATCTAGAATCTGAACTTGCCGAAACCTTCGTGCTCAAAATGGTTTTCTTCCCCTTTTCAATTCGGTGATGAAGCAATGTAAAAGATGATAATACAATTTGGCTTAATTTAATTTAATTTAATTTAATTATCAAATTACTATTTTACCCTTGGTTAGTAAATAAATAAAACACCAAAGTCATGTCCATATTTGTCCACTAACACCTTAAATGATTTAATTACCATTTAAGTCCCTTTTCCTTTATTTAATAAGCCATTTAATCACTCAAATCAAATAGTGACCAAATTGTACATCCTTTACAATTAAGTCCTTTTAATTAATTGACTATCGAAACGTTAAAACTTCACTCCAAACTTTAATACCACCTTAATGACACTTTATAAATATTTATAAAAATATTTACAACTTTGTTTATAGAAATGAGGTCTCGAAACCTCATTTTCTAAAATCACTTGACCTTAGGGTCATACCACTTGAACTTAATAAATCGTTTATATAACATAAATTATCATATCAAAAACCTTTAAAAAAGAACATATTTTACTCGTAAATATTAAATATAATATTTACAAACTTACTCGTAGGATTTGGTGTCCCCGAAACCACTGTTTCCGACACTACTGAAAAACAAGTTGTTACAAGAAAGGTTAACTATGAGTTCTGAGTCTCATGAACTCTTTTTTGTCTAGATGAGTTTAGTTACTCATGCTTTTTGGGAATAAAAACACAAGTTTAATGAAACGAAATTTTATTTGAAAGGAAAAGAAAGAAAAGGCTAAGAGGCTTAGGGGGAAGGAGTTTTTTATAGAAGTGATGAGTAAGTGTTCATGTCACTCCATCCCCTATTTATAATACATAAAAAAACCTATTTTGTTCCTATTTAAACTCTAGATAATGATGTTTAAAAGATATAATTTGAAATTAAATCTAAACAATATAATAATCCAAACAATAATCTAAAAATAAAATTCAAATTTAAACAAAGCCTTCTGTTCATAAATCTCTTCTTTGAATTTTTGCCCCTAGTCTTCCACACTTTGTATTTTCGACACCACTTCTTCCCTATTTCTCATGCTGACCCGTTTTGTCTTTAAATTTACGCTTTTTGCCTCTAAATTTCTTTTTGCCTTCAATTTAATCCCTACTAGATAAAAAATCATAAACAACCCAAATTAGTAAGATTGTACTCAAAATATATGTGCAATTAGCGCATAAAAGTATGCCATTTTAGACTATTATCAATGATCCAATTGATAGGAAGATTATTGTTACCATGGATATCACATTTGTTGAAACACAATCTTACTTTGGTTCTAATCTTTAGGGAGGGAGTTATAGTAAGGAAGATCCTATAACTGATCAAGAAAAGACTAGGAATATACAATATAATGGTTCTAATAATAGGGAAGGCGAATTTATGAACATAGAAATTAATGATGTTAATGTTGTTAATAAAAAGGAGTACAAAGGTGTAGAATCTGATCATGAGAATAACGGGCAAACAAAGGAGTTAATTGGTTACTCAAGAAGAAATCGAAATCAAGAAGGTGGAATCCATCGGACTCATCACTAAGAATCAGACCCGCAGGATCTTGTCAAAAGTCTAGATAAAACTCATAATCCGACCAATGAATTTTCTGATCTAGATATTCCAATTGCAAAACGAAAAGGTGTTAAAAATGTTGCCAAATATCCCATGTCTAACTTTGTGTCCTATAAAGCCTTGTCTTCAACATTCTCAACCTTTTTTTTGTGTCTCGATACTGTAAAAATACCAAAAAATATGAAAGATGCTTTACAAGTTCCAGAGAGGAAGGAGGCTATTTTAGAGGAGATGCGTGCTCTTGAAAAAATAGTTACATGGGAAACAGTAGAATTACCTATCGAGAAAAAATAGTGGATTATAAATGGGTGTTCACAACCAAATTCAAACCGGATGGATCTTTAGATAGATACAAAGCCCGGCTGGTGACTAAAGGGTACACTCAAACATACGGGATAGATTATCTTGAAACATTTCCTCTAATAGCCAACTTAAATTCTATTAGAAATCTTTTATCGATTAATGTTAATCTTGATTGGTCTTTATAGTAGCTAGATGTGAAGAATGCTTTCCTAAATGGAAACAGCAGTTGATGATATCATTCTTACAAAAAATGATGTGGATGAAATAAAATGTCTCAATGAGCATCTAGCATTAGAGTTTAAGATTAAAGACTTGAGTCCTTTGAAATACTTTCTTGGAATGAAATTGCTCGATCAAAGAAGGGTCTTGTGGTTTCTTAGAAAAAATATGTGATTGATCTTTTAAAAGAGGCTGGGATAATTGGTTGCCGCCCAGCTGACACATCAACTGATCCAAATGTAAAATTCAAAAATAAAGGACGATTAGTTGATAAAGGGCAGTACCAAAGATTAGTTGGTAAATTGATTTACTTATCACATACAAGACCAGACATAGCTTTTGTAATGAGCTTAGTGAGTCAATTTATGCACTCCCCAATAGAGGAACATAAGAAGCAATATTTTTAGATTTTGAGATACTTGAAGAGTTCACTTGGAAAGGGCTTATTCTTCAAGAAATCTGAACAAAGAGGATCTACATCATGATACTGTACATTTTTTTGAGGAAACCTTGTGACTTGGTGAAGTAAAGAACAAAATGTTGTAACAAGAAGTAGTGTAGAGGCTGAGTTTAGATCAATGGCTCAAGGAATTTGTGAAATGATGTGGTTAAAATGAATTATGGAAAAGCTGAGGAAACCAATAACTTCACCAATGAAATTGTACTCTGATAGTAAAGTTTCCATTAGTATTGCTCACAATCCAGTCTAGCATGACAAAACTAAATATGTTGAGATTAATAGACACTTTATCAATGAGAAAATTGAATAAGGTCAAGTGTGCATGCCATTTGTTCCTTCAAAACAATAGATTGTCGACATACTCACCAAAAGGTTCTCTAAGACAAGTTTTGATTTTCTTGTAAGCAAGTTGGGCATGATTGATATATATGCACCAACTTGAAGGAGGGTGTTAAAATACTTAAAACCATATATTTTCGGGATATATTTTAAAGTTGTTTAGGTAGATAAATCTTAGAATAAATCATTTGAGATATTTTAATAATATTTTATTTTATCTTTTATTAGTTTATTAGAATAAGGAATTATCTTCGCAATTAAGTTATGACTCTTTTCTCTATTTAAATTCAGAATTCAGTTAATAAAATACAAAATAGTTTTATTAAATATTTTCTTGAAAACTTTCAAAAACTCTTCAAAGTATATATTTCTTAGAAATATGTACAATTATATATACATGTAGGATTTAACTAGGGAAATAATATATTTTAATTAGAATCTCTAAAAATATCAATTGTAATATCTAAAGATACTATTTAAAGATTCTCAAACACATAATCTTCTTTCACTCTTCTATCTAAATTCCTAAGGGTAGAACTGGATTTTTTTCTCATTTGATCATTACTTGAACTGACAAGAGTCTTGAACCACGTCTCTAGCTCTCCACCCTCTTAGATTCCCCATTCCCCTCCAACTTTCCTTTCCCTTCTCAAAAATTTATTTTCTCTCTAAATCACTGATTTATATCTCCCAGTACACACCCAGTTCAATAACAATGATTGACTAGGCTCTTTGACATACCAAATCGAATGTCAATTACTAAATACATTCAAACAACAGTTGAGTTGTCTGCAGCATGAAGCCTATGGTACGATGAATGTCTGCAAAACCCATGAAAGCTGACGTGAAAAAAAGAAACTCAATAAATCTGATCTAATGCAACCATAATAGAAATGATTCAGTCTCTACTATGGTTAGAGCTGTTTCATCAATGCTTTTATCTGAACTTGCAAAATTCGGGCCTGCAGCCACTTGTTCAATTGACTGGTAAAACATGATCAGTTTGATGGAGCCTAGCTATGTACAAGGTGTCTTAAATCCTACACCTAGTCATATGCAAGCAACTTGTGCATACTGCAATGTAGTACAAATTAAATAGACAATATTTTTTGCAAAATGGAGCTTGTCAGAAAACAGCAAAACTATCAAAAAACTTATAAACAAAAATAAAGGTGATGTGATTAATTTGTCTTAACTTCTTCCTTCTAGAACTAATATCACCTGATACATATATTTTAAATAGCATCACGAATGCTCTATTAAGAAGCTATTTAAATTTAAATCCCAAATTTGATAGGAATGCTCAATTTTGATCTAGTGTAGCATAAAATTAAAACGTATTGCTGACATCTTATCTTGTACCTTAGCTCTTAACAGACACTATTTGGTGCAACAAAAAAATGGCATTCCCTATTGAAATCTTCTAGAACCTTAATTAGTATCCTACTTTCCAACAAGTTCGGGCATCTGATTGGTAAAATTGAAGCATTCTTAGTGGTATAACATAGGAGTCTGCAGTCATAAAGAAAAATAGTCTATAGACAACTGAAAGGAATGTTTCAATAATTCTGTCATACGATGACATGCAATTACTTATGTCTGACCAACTTAAAGGATACAGTTAATCGGGTTAGGGTTAGGAATGAAAAACTGATTATGCAGGTTAATTGCAAACATTTTTCCTTTGTCCGTCATAGGACAACATAATAAATAAAGTATCAGTGCTGGACAACTGTAGTTCAGAGGAAGTAAAAACAAAATAAATTTTATCACTAACATTAACATGTTCACAAGAACATATACATAGAACTGAACATTCAAAAATAAAATAGAAGATAAAAGAAAATAGGCATACAGGTCATGACAACTGGGAAAACCATAAAGAGATCACAACTTTCGATAAACAAAGAGAAGACAAGGTGCATAAAGCTTTCCTGGAATTGTTGAATCCTCTATAATCTCATCAAGTTATAAACAATGTCCTTGGTTTTGGCTACCATATATCTCTTTCACCAAAAAATTTAGATTATAGAAGTTTCTTAGATCAGTGTTAAGGTTATAATATCCTTCAACAAAGTGGATCGTCAATATAGTTGCAACTTACTTCTCAAGGATTTGTTCTAGGAGATACTTCACTATCATTGGAAATACCAGTTCTGTGTTTATCTATCAACCAGGATAAATGTTAAGTTTTAGATTAACAACTAAAGATCAAAACAAAGTTTTGTGTTTGAAAGATGAAAAACAAAAGCAAATCCAGATGTTGGATGATGAAGAAAAGATTAACTTCATTACTTGAATAAGTAACAAAACATATACATAAGTAGTTCAAATTACATTGGTAAAAAAAAAAGCTTGCTTGTGCAAGTATCCAAGCTGTTAAATCAGCTTAATGACAACCTAAATGACTACTAAATCAGCTAAGTACATAATTAAACCTTAGTTGAACAAACAAAAAAGGATTACAACCAAACTAGCAAAAAAGTCAACTAATACAAAGGCTCTACAACTGAATTACACCATGGACATTTGGATGCTACTGCTGTGTTGCTTGGTAACTTGCATGTTGTTGCTATGTTGCCACCTTTTAACACTCCTCCTTGGCTACAAAGTAGCAAACTCTAATTTCCTTCTTCAGATACTTGAATCATGTAGCAGCTAGTGGCTTGGTCAGAATGTCTGCAAGCTGAACCTTCGAGTAGCAATGAATTAAGTTGACTTCTTTTGACAATTCTGCCCCTCACAATATGATACTTAATCTTGAAATGCTTGGTATTGCCATGAAAAACAGGACTCTTAGCAATGGCAACAACTGATTGGTTATCTACTTTGATTTATGTTGCTTCCTCTTGATCAACATTCAATTCACAAAAAAGCTTCCTAAGCCAAATGGCTTGATTAACAACAGTAGCAGCTGCAATATACTCTACCTCTGCAGTGGATTGAGCTACTGTTTATTGTCTCTTAGAGCTCCAACAAAAAACTTCTGAACCTAGAGTGAAGAAGTAGCTCGATGTGCTCTTCATATCATCAGCTGAGCCAGCCCAGTCACTGTCTGAATAGCCAACCAGTTTCAGCTCCTTAGCTCACTCCATAGCTTAAGGTCCCCTTGACATACCTTAAGACTCTTTCAGAAACCTTGAAATGAGATACATTGCAGTAATGCATGAACCTCGATAGAAGGCTAACTGCATACATGATGTCTGGCTTGTTGCAGTCAAGTAAAATATGCAACCAACCAGAATTCTGTAGCTCTTCTCATCCACACGATCTTGATCACTATTGCTTGATAGGTTTTCTCCTAGTGCCACAGGAATGCTAGCAGGCTTGCAATTTGTCATGCAAAATTTTCTTAAAACCTTCAGTGCAAAAGCTTGCTAGCTTATAAAAATTCCATGCTCACTTTGATTCACTTTCATACCAAGGAAGTAGGTTATCAAGCCCAAATAAATCATCTCGAAAACATCTTGCATCTGCTTCTTGAATTTTTCAATCAACTTTCCTCTACAACTAGTAATCAACAAGTCATCCACATACAGACACACAATCAGCAAGGTTTCCTTTTTAGCCTTCTTCACATACATTGTAAGCTCACTAATGGACTTCTCGAACCCCAACCTTGACAAGTATGCATCAATCCTGTCATACTAGGCCCTTGGAGCCTGTTTTAGGCCATATAAAGCCTTCTTGAGCTTGTAGACCATATGCTCTTCACCAGGGTCCTTGAATCCATCAGGTTACTCAACAAAGATCTTTTCCTTGAGAAATCCATTTAGAAAAGCTTATTTAACATCCAGATGATGCACTTTCCACTACTTCTGAGCAGCCAAGGCAAACAACAGCCTTATAGTCTCCAACCTTGCAACTGGTGCAAAGGTTTCAAAGAAATCGATGCCATGCTACTGACTGTACCCCTTCACAACTAGCCTAGCTTTGTGCTTATTTAGTGACCCATCTACATTGTTTTTGGTTATAAACACCCATTTCACACCAATAACCTTTCTGTTTGCTGGTCTATCAACCAGCTCCCATGTGTCATTTTTGTGGATCATCCTCAACTCAGCCTCCGTTACTTCTATCCAACAACCCTCTCTTGTAGCCTCATCAAAGCAGGAAGGCTCAACAATGGTCATATCACACCTCTCATAAATGTCCATTAAGGTTCTAGTGCATCTGACAGGTGCATCATCATAATCATCTTCAACTTCAGCTTCAATTTCAGCATGCTACAAGTTGAGATCATGCTGGTCTTGCTCAAACAAGATATCATCTGTTCCATCCCAATTCCAACAGCTCCTATAATACCCCCTACCCGTATTAGTTGTTGAAATAGGATATGAGGCATTGCCAGATTTTACCGAATAAATTTTTCGTTATTACGAGTTAAATACTATTCATTTATTGAAACATGCCATGACATCCCTTGGGTGGGCCTCCGAAGCCCAAAACATACATCGAGACCAAACCGGGATTAAATCGAAACCATAAGAAATTTTTCGCAAAATCCCAAAGTTTTTTTTTGAACTCAATATAATCCCCTTTATAAATATCTAATCTTCCCTGCAATTTTAAACCGAGACCAATCCAACACAACCAATCCATTTCAACATATTTTCAAGATAGATTTAACATATTCATAAGATAACCTCATCACATACCAAAACCAAAATTTGTTAGCCATGCCAATGCCTAACCATACATTCATTTCACATTAACATTTACTTTACTAGCTTATACATGCCATTGATTTCCAAAATAAAGTTTCTTTATATACTGAGATCTTGAGGTTGATAGTGTGATGCGTCTCCGACCAAATCCAATCTCCGAGCTCTTAACACTACAACACAGGGGAAAGGGAAACAGGGTAAGCACTTTGTGCTTAGTAAGCTCATGTAACAAGAATTATTCTTACCTAATATTTTCAATACAATGCAACAAACATTCATACATCCATTCAATGCATTATTCCCTTAACATGCACAAACTCAACTTTCCAGTTAGTTCAATAATTTCCATGTATCAATAATATATATACCATGATTGATGAGCTCATCAATTCCATGATTTCCATTCCCTTGTTATTTTTCCATATTTATCCCGTTGAACTACTTGGAATTTTGATGGATTTACAGGGGTACACCTAAGTGTACAAATCTGGGTCCATCAATTCATATTCATGTGCTCACATTTCCATTTCAGAGAGTACACTCTCGCGAGCCTCATCCTTACAACGGGATTACCAGTCCAAGCTAAATCTCCTACAATGACAATTACTCTAATGAGCTTGGATCTGAATTACTAGTCCAGGATAAATTCAAACCCTAATTTGGATTACCCGTCTGGGCTAAATCCATTTTCCACATATTATTCGGGAGGACTATATCAGGATAGGATCACCCGTCCGGGCTAGATCCTTTTTACCGTCAATTCCTTTTCAGAGATCTATCGAATTTTCCTTCCATTCAACCAGGATTTCTTCCCCTTTTTTATCAAATATGTCAATGTTTCATCAATTTTCATACAATTAACATTCAAATCATATTCATATCAATAACAAACATTTTAAGCATTTAAGAATATAATTCAAGTTACACGAACTTACCTCGATACTTGTTCGTATGCAAAAATCTATTAATCCTGAACTTTTTCTTTTCCTCAATCTAGCTTCGTATTTGAATTTTTTGGATTTAAATAAATAAATTTAATTATTAATTTAATACATTTCATGTTCATATGTAACATTCTCTATAATCCCATTATTATTTATAGTTCATTTA
Organism: Gossypium raimondii; assembly: GCF_025698545.1. Lineage (NCBI taxonomy): Eukaryota > Viridiplantae > Streptophyta > Magnoliopsida > Malvales > Malvaceae > Gossypium > Gossypium raimondii. The sequence continues at coordinate 18,698,382 of NC_068572.1, read as the reverse complement.
GAGTTGTCTCCTTGAGTCATAGTCATTAAATTATTTATATCTTGAGGTACGGAACTTCAAACTAAGATCTAATAATTTTACCCAAAACTAGACTCACATATATTCTTACCATAACATTTTCAGAATTTTGGTTTAGCCAATAAGTACAGTTTATTCTTTAAAGTCATCCCTATTTTGCTATCTGACAATATTGACTCTTCTTCACTAAAAATTAATTATCTCCTCATGCAGGATTCAGATGATGTTCTAGTTTGTTTATTTGGAAAATAGATTCATTAATAATTTTAAAAATATAAATTTAAGCCCCTAATTATTTTTATCCAATTTTTGATGATTTTCAAAAGTTAGTATAGGGGAACCCAAAATCATTCTGACTTTGTCCCACAAAACCTATTATATCTCATGATGTACAATTTCATTGCTTACACCGTTTCATCTATAAGAAACTAGACTCAATAAGATTTAATTTCATCTTTTAATAATCCTCTAATTTGATCTCTACAATTTTTGGTGATTTTTCGAAGTTAGACTACTGCTGCTGTCCAAAACTGTTTTAGTGTCAAGTGTTGATTTCCATTTTACCCCAAATTTCACAGTTCATACAATTCAGTCCTTGCTCAATTAACCCCTCAATTAAGCTAATTTTTTCAATTATTACTTTACCTAGACATTATAAGTTATTTCACAATTATTGAAATTCAGAATTTCCACATAAAACCCTAACTTCAAACTATTTTACAATTAGGTCTCAAACATTCACTTTCTATTCAATTCTTTCAATAAAATCGGCATACAAACAATTTAAAGCTCTAATTACATGCTAAATCAACATATACTTCCAGCACATATTCATAGCAACTTTCAATTTCATTCATAAAATCAAAAACTAATGAATTTAGTAATAGGACCTAGTTGTAAAAGTCTTAGAAACACAAAAATTACAAGAAAAAAGAAAGGATTAACTTACTTAGTGCAAAAATTATGAAATACCAGCTTGAATGATTCATCAGCCAGAGCTGTATGTGCCTTTGCTTTCAGTCGATTTACATCTAAAATGAATAATCTATCATGCCTGGCTACTGTCACTAGCACTTGATCAGAGGGATCTTTGATTACACAAGTCTTATCTTCAAAGATAAGAGAGTACCCCTTCTCCAACAACTAACCAACATTAAGCAAATTTTGGTCAATGTCAGGTATAAAAAGAGCTTCTGAAATGGTTTTGTCACCTGACTGAGTGCAAATCACAGCCTTGCCTTTTCCTTTAGCCTCGATGAACTCACCATTCCCAATTCTGACTTTGGACAAAAAGCTGGTGTCTAGATCCTTAAACATGCCTTTATTTGAAGCCATGTGATGAGTGCAGCCACTGTCAATCAACCAAATTTTTTTTACTTTGCATGAACTTGCAAAGCAAGAGGCAGTAAAGACATGCTCCTCTTGAGATTGCACATCCTCAGGAGCTTGAGCTTGATTCTGCTGCTATGGTTGTGTTTCTACCTTGTTCTTACAAACTTTTTCAATGTGGCCTAGTTACTTGCAGCTTCTACGCTGAATGTCAGGCCTGTACCAGCAAAATTTTTCTAGGTGGGTAGTCTTTTTGCAATAAGTGCATGGTGGAAACTTCTTTTTAGCAGCATCCTTCTTCCCTTTTTCTTTCGTTTCTATCCAAGGCTTCTTGCCCTTGTGGCTTGAGCTCAAGCTTGAGCTTTCTCTGCTCCTGGCCTGAAAAGTTCCTTCAGAATGCTCCTCCATTCTATTTGCTCTTCTTTGCTCTTGTGCATAGGAAGCATTTATCAGCTCAGTCAAGGGTATAGTTGATAGGTCCCTCGAGTCTTCCAAAGAAGATATTTTTGACTCATACTTCTCTGGAAGAGTTGTAATAACCTTTTCAACTATCCTTTTGTCAGTAAACTCATCTCACAACAGTCTTATGTTGTTGACTGTGGCCATCATCCTATCAGTATACTACTTTATGGTTTTAGACTCCTTCATTCTCAGATTCTCGAAGTCCCTTCTCAAGTTAATCAACTGCTGCTGCCTGGTCTTATCTGACCCTTGAAACTCTTCCTTCAGTCTGTCCCAGGCCTGCTTTAGAGTGTCACAAGCCATTATTCTTGTGAAGATCACATCTGAAACTCCATTTTGAAGGCATGACATAGCCTTATACCTTTTGGCACAGTCCTCATTGTGCTGCCTAATTTGAGCCATAATTGGATTAGCTCTCAAAGGTGGTGGCTCTGTGTCAGCTAGAACAACACTCCATAGATCATGAGCCTACAGATATGTCTTCATTTTTACAGCCCAAATATTGTAGTTCTCACCAGCAAAAACAGGTGGTAGTGGTGGTGAAAAACTCATCCTTTTGCAGTAACCAAACAAGCCAACAAAGACAGCTTCTATTTCTTTTCCTTCAAGCACGAATCACTCAAAGAATTAGTACACAGTAAAAGGCCCTCAAAGATAATAGGCTCTTGATACCATTTGTTAAGTTTTAGATTAACAACTAAAGATCAAAACAAAGTTTTGTGTTTGAAAGATGAAAAACAGAAGCAAATTCAGATGTTGGATGATGAAGAAAAGATTAACTTCATTACTTGAATAAGTAACAAAACATATGCATAACAAGTTCAAATTACATTAGTAAAAAAAAAAAAAAGCTTGCTTGTACAAGTATCCAAGCTGTTAAATCAGCTTAATGGCAACTTAAATTACTACTAAATCAGCTAAGTACATGTAACACCCTAACCCATATTCGTCACCGGAATGGGGTTACAATGTATTACTGGACATAGCACAGATCGAGACAGATATTTACTACCTTTCTTGTTTTGAAAGTCAATCTTATTAATAGACATACATTTTATATTTAATAACAATATCACACAATTTATAAATTTGAACACATGCAAATTGTTATAATACATATAATTCATTGAATCGATTAAAACTCAAATAAGTTTCACAACTTAAAATTTATCATAATTCATGCTTTAAAATTTTAAGTATATCAACGTCTATTATTTACTTACATATTCGAAATAACTAATGTGCAATGAAACCATGTTACAAGCACTCAATACATATATAATTTGAATATTATATGACTTCATCAATATTGGCATTTGCTTCCGAATACATGCTCAAACATATAATCTTACATTCACATAGCAACCATGTTACATAACCCAGTTTTTATTTGTTCTTGTACATATATGCGGCATTAAGAATGATATACTATGACCGAACAACTTAACATATTGTATAACATTATTTAAATCACCAAATAATACACCATAACTTACCACAAATGATAGTTCAATAATATACATAATCTATTAAGTCAATTGAATAATAAATATAATTACTATGAACACTTTATGCTTAATATTATACCTATTTTCATTAGATTTAACGAAACCTAATATAAAGCTTAATAACTAAAAACATAAGTAACATTTCACAAATTTTTCTTTAAAACTTCATAGAACCAAAACATGAATATTTTTCATTTACATGTATGCATATATGCACATAATTAGACCATTTTCAATGTCCATATTTCATTACCTTTACAAAACTAAACTTTACATATTTGGTTTAGTCTATGTATAATCCAAATCCATAGTATATTTGTATTAAGCTATAAAATAAAAATCATGCTTGTCATTATAGGCCATCCCATTAACCTAATACATATATATATACACTTAAACTTTCATATCTAAATCAACCTATTCTTTTGTAACATGCCATTACAACTCAATAACAAAACCACAAATCTTAGTTCAATACACACCGAACATACAAACATTCATTCATTTATCCCATTATTATGCCGAATTGTAGTAATTACCAACCTTTTCAAGCATTCTTAAAATTATGAATCACAACCTATACTTACTTAATTACTAAAATCAAACATACCATACATGTCATATATATATAGAATACATAACCTAACCACTTAACATTATTTATCTTAATAAATATATCAAACAAACTTACCTCAACCACTTAATTGCCGAGTCACATGAATGAATACCACCATGTACATATATATGCTTTATCATATAAATACTATCCATATAAAATTAAACCATGATCAAAGTATACTTAAGCCATAATTCAACCACAATCGAACTCAAACAAGAAAATTAAGCCATTTTCGCAAGGCTTTAATACATACACTTTTGAATTAAGCTATCTCCAAAGCTAGTCTATACATGCCATAGTTCTAAAAGAAATTTCAACTTATAAAATACCATAACTAGTCGATAGTGTGATAGGCTTTACTGACGAATCCCTGAGCTCGTAACTACTTTAAAATCTATAAAACAGAGGTAAACAAGTACAAACATACAGTAAGTTATTTGAAGCTTAGTAAGTCGTAAGCATAAACATGTATATTAACTATGGCAAATAACATTTAACCAGTAAAGATAAAGTCACATAATTTAATATATATATATATAAGGATACTCTTTACTACAATATCATACTTTTTTTTCGTACGCAAGATATATATATACTCGAATGTAACCTTTCATAAATGCAATTTAAACTTTCACCTTGAACATTATAATTAGCACAAGAGGCCAAACCATATACATACATATATGTCAAATATGTTAATTCAAAATTTATATTCTCATACCTTATATAATTTCAAAGAAACAACTTACCTTATTTTCATACATACAAATAACCAACACATACCTGAATATATAACTCAATTACATATCTGTCTTCATTTAACATTGCCCGATGAACCGCATGGAATTAAAAAGGATACACGTATAGTCGAAAGGCTCGTACAATGCCAATGTCCCAAACGTGGTCTTACATGTAATCACAGATCGATGCCACTGTCCCAGATAGGGTCTTACACGTAAACACAAGTCGATGCCAACGTCCCAGATGTGGTCTTACACAAAAACACATATCAGAAATCCTATGTCATGACATAAGTATCCTATCTATTCCTAAGGTTCGTACAAGCTTTCAAACATTGATTATCGAACGAATCGAACTCGAAATAAAATCCCTATCTCCACATTCATATTCGGCCAAGACATTTAACAACTCTAATAATTCAATTTATTACATATCATTTGTATATTCATGAATTTAACAACATTTAAATGCTTATCGACTTACCTCGAATATCGATAGATGACATTAACTAATCGACTACTTTCGACTTCCCTCGATCTAATTTTGTTTTCCTCGGTTCTCGATCTAAACATATTCAAATTTAACCCTTTTATTCAAAATCATTCAATTTAATCCAAACACACATAAATGGGCAAATTACCATTTTCACCTAATATTTTACACTTTTTACAATTTAGTCCCTATTGTATAAAACACAAAATACACAAAATCTCACAAACACCCTGAGTCATGGCTCTATATTCTGCCTCTGCACTCAATTGAGCAACCATACTTTTCTTCTTGCCTCTCCAAGTGAATAGGTTTCCTCCAACAAGGGTGCAATACCTAGACGTAGACCTCCTATCATCTAGAGACCCTGTCCAGTTTGCATTTGTAAAGGCTTCTATCCGAAGGTGACCATGTTTAGAGAAAATGAGACATTTCCCTGGTGAAAAATTTAGATAGCGCAAAATGAAAAAAATACCTTGCATATGAGATTCTTGAGGATCATGCATGAACTAGCTTACCAAGCTAATTGCATAAGTTATACCTAGTCTAGTGTATGTGAGATATATTAGCCTTCCAACCAGTCTATGATATCTCTCCTCATCCACTTACTCTCCAAACCCTACTTGCAACTTATGATTGCTCTTCATAGGTGACAATACTAGTTTACATCCTATCATACCAGTTTCTGTCAAGAGATTCCGAATATACTTCCTTTGAGAAATGACGATACCATTTTTTATACTGGCAACTCAATTGCCAGAGAAAGTATTTCAACTTTCCAAGATCTTTTATTTCAAACTCCTAAGCCAACAATTTCTTAAGTCGAGTCAAGCCATTTCTTCTTTATCATCAACAATCATTACAATGTCATCAACATAAACTATAAGAAGAGTGATTTTACCCTTGTAATGTTTTATGTAGAGGGTATGATCAACATTGCTTTGTTGATAGCCAAAAGAGATCATGACTTTGTTAAACCTATCAAACCACGCTTTAGGAGACTGTTTCAAACCGTACAAGGCTTTCTTTAATTTACTAACTCTTCCATATGTTTTATTATCCTCAAATTCAGGAGGAATCTCCATGTATACTTCTTCTAAGTCATCATGTAAAAAAGCATTTCTAACATCAAATTGTTAGAAATCCCAATCAAGGTTGGCATCTTCGTGTATATTTCTTCTAAGTCTCCACATAAAAAAGCATTTTTAATATCAAATTGTTAGAGATCCCAATCAAGGTTGGCTGCACAAGATAATAGAATTATGACAGCATTCATTTTAGCAACAAGGGAAAATGTCTCTTGATAGTCCACTCCATAAGTCTGGGTGAACCCTTTGGCTTTGAACCTTTCAATTGAACCATCAATCTTGTGTTTCACAGTGAACACCCATTTGCATCCAACCAGCTTCTTTCCTAGTGGTGGAATGACTAATTCCATCATTTTATTTTTCTCAAAGCCTTCATCTCTCAATCATGGCTTCCTTCCACCTTGGATCATTCAAAGCTTCTTGATTGTCCTGTGGAATAGACACAGAGGACAAAGACAAGGCAACAACTCTAAAGGCAGGAGACAATGAGTCATAGGATGTTTAGTACAAGACCTGGCCCCTTTCTTTTGAGCTATGGGTAAATCTAAATCACCAGTAGAATTGGAATTTATAGATTGCTCATTGAGAGAGGAAGACGAGAAAGATTTTTCTATTGAGTAAGATACATGATGACGACTACTACTTTATTCTTCCTTGAGTAAGTTTTCAAATCTGGCCTATCCAAACGCCTCATAGTTTCCCCTTAAACAAGTTCTTCCCTTTGAAAGAAATCTGCTAATTAACAAAACTAGGCAAAACCATCATCTCTTCTTTTCCATTCTCCCCCTAAAGAGGTGATTGTTTTATGCCAACATAAGATTCATCTTCTATGAAAGTAATGTCCATGGTGACGAAATACCTTTGGGATAGAGAATGATAGCACTTATTACCTTTTTGTGTAGAAGAATATCCAACAAATATACATTTAAAAACTCGTGATCCAACTTTCTAACATTTCGAGTGTGAACAAACCAAACATATCCAAACACCTTCGAAGGAAAAAACTTCTAAGAGACTCTTTAAATCAAGCATTTTAAATGGCATTCTATTGATCAGATACATAGCTGCTAGAATTGCATCTCCCTAATAAAGTTTAGGAACATTCATGGTGAGCATCAATCACCGTGCAACTTTCAGTAGATGATGATTCTTCCTTCTACCCACACCATTCTGCTGTAGACGGTAGGATAGGGGTTTGGGTGGCAGGACAAGTGTTTTGGGTGGATAATTTCATAGGTCTGCAAATAACCATCAAAGTTGTATTCTGTGCCATTACCAGTCCTCAAATTTTCACCTTAGCATCAAAATGAATATTGATCATCTTATGAAAAGATTAAAAACAAGATAAAATATTACTTTTTTATTTTAGTAGATACACCCATGTCATCCTAGTGTAGAATCAATAAAATTGACAAGCCATTGATTACCAGTCAATGAGACAATATGGCTAGGTCCTCAAACATCAGAGTGAATTGTTATAAAAGAAAGTATATTTCTATTTTTTCTTAAAAGGTAAGAGTTTCTGATATGCTTAGCATACTCACACATCACAGACCAAAAAATCAAATTGAATCTTGGAAAATAAACTAGGAAAGAGTTTTTCTAGAACATAAAAAGATGAACGCCCTAGCCGTCTATGCCACAGTACTACTTCATGTTTGACATCCTTATTCCTACCAAAAAACGCTTGACATTTACTAGGGTCTTAGTTTTCCTCCAACATGTATAAGTCGTTATGCACTCTACCACTGTCAATCCTCTTCCCCATTTAAAGGTTCTAAAAAACAGAATGGTCAGGGACAAATTCAACTTTACAATTTAGAGCTTTAGTAACGGTGCTAACGGATAAAAGGTTGACAGAAAATTTAGAAACATAAAGAACGGAAGACAGTAAAACATCGGAGATACGATTAACAGAACCTAATCCAGATATGGAAGTAAAAGAACCATATTCTAATCGAACACTACCTTTTGTATAACATGGGAGTAGTTAAAGAGATTTTGCAAAGACCCTGTCATGTGTCTATTTGCTCCAAGATCGATAATACAATATTTAGTATTAAAATAAGTATCAAAGGCAGTACTTGACTTTCCAAAATAAGATGTATTGAGGAAGAGCCTAGTTGGGACAAGAGACACGTAAGATGCTATACTTCATTTGAAGAAAATGTTTCAGAGGAAGCAATATCTTTGGATGATTCTGTAGTCTCAAACAAATTTGCTTGAGCACGAGTTGGATTAGCTCGTTTTCCTCCCCTTCCCCTTGTGGGTCGGCCATGAAGTTTCTAACAAGTTTCTTTTGTATTCTTTAATTCTCCATGATACTCACACTGCATGTAGCCTTTGTAAGGATTCTTAGCTTTTGGGAGCTATCAACAATCACTCTCGCATTTACAATAGGTGTTGCGTAGAGCACAGCACTCATATAGCCCTCTTCCTGCAAAACATGAGAAAAAGTCTCCTCAAGTTAGGGAAACGGTGTCTTGCCAAGTACTTGAACCCTTATCTGATCATACTCATTGTAATAGGCCAATTTTGGCTTGGGCCTATCAACAATAAACCAAATAAAAACCAAAAATAATAATAAAAGTCCAAATTACAAATTAGCCCAAATTAAAACGCAAAACAAATAACTAACCCTAGCCCACAAAATTTTCAAAAAAAATAGCAAAGAAAACCCTAGGCAGCAACCAAGCTTCAGCCGCCGCCCCCAACAGTAGCCAAACGACAGCCACCGCACTCCACCCTTCGCGCCACCTTCTTCGCATGTGCTGCCACGTGTGTACCTACAAAACGGACTAGGAGAGTCCAAGAACAAAGAAACATTGTAAAAGTAGGAAAAATAGGAAATTTCGGGCTATAAAAAGGCCCCGAATTTATGTATTTTAGGGGACACAAATGAATAAAAATAAAACGAAAAAAATCAGTTTAGATACCGGTCATTCTCAAAGGTAGTTGTTTTTATTTTTTTCGGCTCATTTATTTATTTATTTATTTTTAAAGAAAACGGAAAAGAAAAGGGCAAAGGTCGTACCCTTTTTGCGATGGAGGCACCGATTCTGATGAAAATCAATGTTTTCTGGGTCCGGGAGTCGAAAAGGCTCAGAAAAAATATTTTTAAATTTTTCAGCCACCGCAGACGGCGGCGCCGTTGCCGGCGACCGACAGCCGCCACGGTGACCAACAACCGAATCCCTAACCGGAGAGGGAGGGTTGAGAGAGAGTTGAGAGAAAAGATAGTTTTTTTTTTAAAAAAAAAAGAGGCTACAAATGTTTTAAGGGTTTTTTTTACTTATATAGACACCCCAAAACGACGTCGTCTTGGGCTTGGCTTCTGATGCCCAAAATGACATCGTTTCACCCTTGACCCACGCGTCGACCCGACCCGCTCCGGAGGATCCGCGTGTTTTCAACGAAGGGGGTATTTGCTCGGTCAGTCCTCCTACTTTTACAGTGTATTTCAACTTAGTCCTATTTTCAATTTTCTATATTTTTTAAAATTTGGCCGCGTAATTTTGTTTTCATTTCTTTCCGATCCATATCTGAATGACGCCGTTTTGGAGGAGAAGGGAGAATTTTCCATTTAGTCCCTCCCTGTTATTCGCACGTTCAGATTAGTCCTTCCCTTTTGCGTTTATTTTTGATTTGCCCCGAAACTTTGTTTTAAAGCTCAATTTAATCCTACTTTGTTATTTTGGCTATTTCTATTATTAACTTAATTAATTTAAAATTATTATTGCTGTTATTATTTTATATTATTTATTTATTTGTTATAGCTATATGTTTAAATCAATTAGTTTTATATTATTATCTCCATTGTGTTTTTATTTATTTATTAACTTAAACACTTTAAATGCATTTATTTTATTTTATCTCCTAATTTTTATTTTTTCAAAAACTTTAGATTATTTATTATTATTAATATTATTATTTTTATAACCCTAATTTCATCTTTTTTAATAATCACTTCAATATTAATTTCCTCAACGCTATTTTGTGTATTTTTTTTAAATCTTGATATTGTCTTGTTATATTTTTATACTATTGCTTATAGCTTTATTACTCATAATTATTGTTGATTTTGTTGTTTTAATATTAAAGTGATGTATAGTATGTGATCATTGTTATTTTACATTCGCATTCTCGTTATTCGTCGTTTTAATATTTTATTTGTGTAACATTTAAAGTATCGCATCAATTTCGACCCAAATGCATATTTTTTAAAAATAAAAATACTTCATATTTTGAAATTCAAAAAGATCGTATCCTAACTTACGGGGTCTTGATTTTTTTTTTGATAATTCCAAATGTACGACCCTTTTTTAAAAAAAACATGTTTTTTTTAAAAAAATTGTCTTCGAAATCAGAAAAGGACCGTGTTCCAACTTACGGGATATGATTTCTTCTCCAAAACCGAGATGATCAAAATTTCTAAAAATAAATAAATTTTTGGTGTTTATTCTCGTGTTGGGATTAGAGAGGTTGTGTCCTAACTCACGGGATACAATTCTTTTTCTCGATTAATGTGAAATACACCCTTTTTTTTTAATAAAAGGATCTTATTTTTAATTTTTTTTCCAAATTTTTAATTTTTCGACATTTAGACCTTAATTAATCAATTAGGTACCACTTTTTGGGCGTTACGAGGGTGCTAATCCTTCCTCGTACGTAACTGACTCCCGAATCCATCTTTAATTCGTAAACCAAAATCGTTTGCAAGGTGATCCGATCACATCTTAACAAAAGATCGGTGGCAACTCTCAATTTTCATTTTTAAGTCGAGAACTAATTTTTTTTTAAAAAATGGTTTCGACAGCTTGGCGACTCCACTAGAGACTGGTTAGAGAGTCGAGCCGTAAATTGATTAATTTTTTTCTTTTGGTCGAGAAATCAAAATTTGTTTCAAAATCACGATTCCCCCTTATGCATTATTTTCATGATTTTGATCATAATATGTTTGTTTAGTTGGTCCAAATATGTTAATGTGTATTTGCATTTTGCATTACATAGGTTCGTCAATTTTACCCCTCTAAGTGGGAGTGTGAAACTAGTCTTTCGTGAGGTTTTCACCTCCGTGCAGGATAGTGGATCGTTTTCGAGATATATCCGAACCTATGTCTTCGTGAGATTTTCATCTCCATGCAGCCATAGGGAAATGTATTCCCCTAAACTAAACTCGGTCCATATGAGCCTATAATGGGTGAGGATCGAGGAATCTGCTAGTTCGGGTACCTTTGCCCTAGAAGCCAAACCTCATATAGTGAACTTTAGGAACTCGCCCTAGGTAGAACAATGCCAAACCCTAGTAGATACCCGAATAGGTGTTTTATTATTTCTTGATTGTATTGGATTTTATGTTTGTACCTGATACTAACTTGTTGTGTTTTGTTTAGGTTGCATGACATTTGGACTGCATGGCATTTCATCATAGAAAAGAGGAGTTGATTCACGTTCGGTTGCTAAATAGAGAGCTTGTCGTGGAAAATGAATTTCTTGATAAAGTGAAAGACAATACGGTTCTCCGAATATAGTCCAAGAAAATGTGATGCGAGAAGTGTAACAAGAGGAGTATACGACTTTGTCGCGTTTCCTGAAGATTCAAGTTAGCAAAGATTATTCAAGAGTATTCAAACATCTCAACCTTTTTAAAGAAACTCATGAGCATGAGTGAGTAAGGAGTTGCGACCTTGATCAAGCAAAAAGGAGCTAGTAAATGTCTATTGGAAAATTCGCGTGATGCATCTTAATATTCGGATGATCGAGGGCGAAGCCGTATATGTATCCGCTTTATGTAAAGAGATCTGTTTTCTAGTAAAGTTGTTCTAGTAAAGAATTGAACCAGAATCAACGCCTCTTTTTGCATTCATTTCATGCATTTGCATTACATTACATCATATGCATTAAAGACTATTAAAAGATTCTAATTGATTAAAATCATTCCTCAGTTAACCTAGAAACCAACCAAACTTCTTTTCGGCACTTGAGTAAAGACTAGAGAAATGGACCAAAGGTTGGAAAGATTGGAGCAAATGCAAATACAGATGCAAGAGCAATTGACCATATTTCAACAAGATATGAGAGATCAGATGTTAGAATTCCAAAGAAATGTGATGAGCCAGTTAACTCAGTTATTGGCTAGAAGGTTAGAAAAAGGAATAAACCCAGTGGTCTACTTTGGGGATGATAATGAAGACCCTGCTTATCCCTTAAGTTTTACCCCGATAAGTGTCCAGGTTCAGCCAAATGCACGTCCACAAGGGGCACTCTTTACTATCAGGCCCCAATAATATCAGACTGGTACATTGACACCGACGAATTACTCGACAGGCCCAGGTTCTAATCTAAGAGGCAATCTAACCAATCCTGTTGCCCTTGATGATCCAGCAGAAACAAAACAAGCGAGAATAGAGCACCCAAATACTGTAAAAGCCCCAAGGAAGAAGGAGAATAAGGTGGATAATGCAAGTAGGTACAATAGGGGCTACTCAAAACCAATCACTGTGGGGTAGCCAAACACAAGAACCACCAGCCATCAGGGCCCTTTAAAGCAAGAACCTTATATGAGGACAAATATAGGAAGGCTTCAGTTCAAACCTATACCGATGTCATATAGAGAGCTATATCAAGGCTTATTTGATGCACATGTGGTATCCCCTTTCTACTTGAAACCAATGCAGCCCCCATTTCCTAAAGGATACGATGCAAATGCCCAGTGCGAATATCATGCTGGAATTACGGGGCATTCGATAGAAAACTACACCGCTTTCAAAAAGCTAGTTGAAAGGCTCATCAATAGGGGTATCGTCAAGTTCAATGACTCATCTAATCTGCTACCCAATCATGTTGATAATGGGGTAAATGTGAGGGCAAGAAGGGGATTAGTTATTTTTTTATTCAGGAGGAAACCATGGAAAGACAAGGTACCATTGTGAGGTCCATCACGAGAAGGGGCACGAGACCCAAGAGGGTGTGGAATTCAGGACCTTGGTTCAGGGCAGGATAGACGACAAAGAGATGGAGTTCTGTGAGGAAATTAAAGAAGAGAGAAATATACACATAATGTTAGGAAGTGTTCACATCAATGCCATATATGAAGTCACACTTGAAAGGGACCTTGTTAGATATCCACCCTTATAAACTTGGGAATGTTCTAAACAATCGGATTGTAGAAGAAATCTCTGTAGCATCTAGAGCTTACTTAGAATAATGTTCAAAACACACTTGTTGCTTTTAGCTTAGAGGCAATAAGAATTCCTTTATGAAATAGGCTCATGTCTGAACGTCATTATTCTAATAAAATACATCTTTGCATTTATTTTTAAGCCAATATTCTTTCATTCTTTTCGAATAATTATTCTTTCATTCTTTTGGATTTTCTTCCACATCATTATTTTATTCATTCATAATCATATTGTACAAATAATTATTCATAAATTCATACATTCTTTTGTATATTCTTTGGTACTTACTATAGGTCCCCAGATATCAATGACATGAGTAACGCTGCTACAAACTCAGAATTTCCTTTTGAGCGAGGCATGTGTTTAGAGGGATCTCATGATTTTGAAAATGACATAGATTGTAGCCTATCTCCGGACTTGTTGAGGATGGTAGAGTAGGAAGGAAAATTTTACCTCATAAGGAGACAAGGGAGATTGTGACCTTGAAAGAAGGAAAAGTAGGAAAATCAGAACAAGCATAGCCGAAGAAACGAAGCAAAAACCTTGTTAAGTTACCTCAAGAGTTCAAAGATGTCTTTGCATGATCATACCAGGATATGTCCGGGTTAAGCGCTGACATTGAAATCTGCACAACAGTACGATGTTAGAAATTTACAGTATGTTCAAGATTAACATCATGAACAATGCAGTGAAAATTCTTTGCCGGGGCAACGCCTTTCTCTTTAACTTATCATAGTTTGCTCATTGAAGTCAAGTTGTCATCTCTCCGCATTTTTGTTGGATTTTATCCTAAATTGAAGAGGAAGATCCAAAGGTTTTCGTCATAGTTAAATTTCACCTTAGAAGGCTCTGTGAAAGAAACCTGATATCAACGAAGATCTTTCGCATATAAAATGAAAATGAAAGATCTTATGTGGTAGACTCTATCTGGAAAAACATTGATTCTGATCGAAAGGGAACAATGACTTGCCTAATCCTATGAGTTCAGATTCAAAAAAAATCAAGATCAAAAATCAAAAAATCAAAAAAAAAGAAAAATGATGGAAAAAGAAAAAGAAAGGCCAAAGTGAAAACCCGCAAATGGAGCTTTGTGACCAAAGATAGATTTGAGTTGAAAACCCGAAAAGGGCGACTCAAATTTTGAGCAAAATGGGGCTTGGACGTCATCATCATCGAAGGCTTCTAATGGGCATTGCTTCATTTTTAAGATCATTAATTATTTCATCAAGCGGGTAGAGGCTGCTTCATACGACAATGTCATCATATGCCGATATAGAATTCCAGAGAAGATGGTATTGGAAAATGTGTTTAACTTGAAGGATAGCACGATAGTTGAGGTTTGTAATCAATTCAAAATCAGACACCACGATTCATCACTGTATCACCTAGAAATGAATATTAAGAAGATTGCGGGAAAATGACTGAGACTTACAAGGGTTGGCGTGAGAAATTACCATTTACCCTCCTTGCTTGTCGAACATCTATCAAGACGTTCACCGGGGCAACACCTTTTTCTTTGGTTTACCGGATGGAGGTAGTTTTACCCATTGAAGTAGAAATTCCTTCTCTCCGGGTATTAGTTGAGCTAAAGTTGGACGAAGCAGAATGGGTTCAATCTCGATACGATCAATTGAACTAAATAGAAGTGAAAAGGTTAAAAGTTATTCAGCATGGTCAGATGTATCAAAAGCAAATGATGTGGGCCTATAACAAAAAGGTTCGTTCGAGAGAATTCCACGAGGGGGACCTAGTGTTGAAAAAGATTCTTCCAATACAAAAGGATTTTAGAGGAAAATGGATTAGGAAGGTCCTTATGTCGTAAAAAAGGCCTTTTTTGGAGGAGCATTGCTTTTAAGTGAGATGAATGGCAAAAACCTGCAAAATCTTGTAAACTCAGATTTAGTCAAAAATATTGCACCTGAAGAAGGAGAAGGGACTAAGGTGAAAACCTGTAAAGGGCTCTTTGAGTCCTAAAAAAAAGAAAAAGACCAAGGTGAAAACCCGCAAAGGGCGCTTTGAGTCCAAAAAAAATAATAAAAAGAAAAAAGAAAAAGTAAAAATGGAGAGGCTAATGTGAAAACTCGCAAAGGGCGCCTTAGACCAAAGGGGATTTGAGTTGAAAACCCAAAAAGGGCGGCTCAAATTTTACCCAAAATAGGGCATGGTGTGATCAGAGTTACTCAAATGTTGATCAAAGTGGGGCATGCGGTGATCTTGCTATGCCTGAGTCAGCAGGAAAGGGTACGCGACCTCTTGGGGCATTGACAGAGTAATGTAGATCTCCTAAACACATGTCAAACTCAGAATGGTCTTCAGGAAGTTTGTACAGAGAAGTTCAAGCTGCGATATCTGGGGCACCTAGTCTTTATACTATTTATATTTGCTTATTCTTGGAATACTTCATTCTCTTTCAAGATACAAGTCAATTCCTCTTTTTCTTCTTGATAATTTATTCATTGCAAGCTATGCTCTCAAATCAATTCTATTTTATCCATCGTTTTGTTCTTTTTGCAAGCATGTTGCATTAGAATAACTATTAATGGACTAATAAAACTTTCACAAGGGAAGTTTTGCATATTACTCTATAAGTTTCTAAATAATATGGGAATCTGAAACAGGACTATTGTGTAGAATGCACCAAGCTTAAAGGTTGGAAATTTGAGAAGGAAGAGTCTAAATTAAGACTTTCTCTTTGGATTCTGTTGTCAAAAACATTGATTGAACAAAATGGCAAGATGTCAGGTTGGTGACAAAGCTTAAATGAACAAGCAGGCAATGATCGCCAAGCAATAAGAAGAGGTTTCCTCAGAGAAGAAAATTCTTCATTTGTGTATGAGCATTTGGTATGACACCTTGGGAATGGTGTAAGAGGCCAAAGAGTTTCACATTCTGTATCCTTGAATTGTGATAGCAAAGGATTGAGAAAAGGCCAGATCTTTTTATCCTTGTGTTACAACTGGAGAAAGATGGCACAAATTTTGCAACCCAGTGGATCGAACTTGGAGGCTTACAGTGGGCCGCTCTGATCAAGTGTTTCTTTGGAGATGCCAGCTGAGCAAGAAAGCGTTGTAGCACGTCAGTGATAAAGCCTTAATAAACTTTAAACAAAAACAACCTAAACGATAAAGAAAGATCATTCTCGAAAAATGACATTCTACATTCATACAAACATCATTCATACGCGTCTAGTTAGGAGCGTTTGATTCATTTTGATTATGACATCCTAATCATTAGGCATAATTAGGTTCATAAAATGAATTATACAGGTCATGTTCCCCAGAGAACAGATCGGTGAAACTGCAAAGCCTTGTCTCCCTGAGCAGCAGTGGAGTAGGTTAAAAAATAGCAGATATTGTCTTCTTGTATTGGCAGTGAAGAAGGATAAAAAATAGCAGATCTTGTCTTCCTGTATTGGCAGTGAAGTAGATCGAAGATAGCAGATCTTGTCTTCCTGTATTTGCAGCGAAGTAGATCGAAGATAGCAGATCTTGTCTTCCTGTATTGGCAGCGAAGTAGATCGAAGATAGCAGATATTGTCTTCTTGTATTGGCAGTGAAGTAGATCGAATATAGCAGATCTTGTCTTCCTGTACTGGCAGCGAAGTAGATCGAAGATACTAGTCTTATCTCCCTGAGCAGCAGTGGAGTAGGTTGAAGATTGTAGATCATGTTTCCTAAGAAGTAGTGGAGTAGATTGAAGACGACGAATCTTATCTTCCCAAGGTAGCAATGAAGCAGATTTAAGCCACCAGTCCTATCTTCCTGAGCAGCAATGGAGTAGGTTAAAGATTGTAGATCCTATCTCCCTAAATAGTAGTGGAGTAGATCGAAGGTAGCAAATCTTATCTTCCCAAGGTAGTAGGGAAGCAGATTTAAGCCACCAATCTCTTCTTCCTGAGCAGCAGTGGAGTAGGTTAAAAATTGTAGATCTTGTCTCCCTAAGTAGTAGTGGAGTAGATCGAAGACACCAGCCTTGCCTCCCTGGGTTTGCAGCGGAGCAGACTAAAGATAGCAGATCTTATTTTCATGTACTGACAGCAAAGCAGATCGAAGACACCAGCCTTGCCTCCCTGGGTTTGTAGCGGAGCAGACTGAAGATAGCAGAGCTTGCCTTCCTGTACTAACAATGAAGTAGATCGAAGACACCAACCTTGCCTCCCCGGGTTTGCAGCGGAGCAAACTAAAGATAGCAGATCTTGCCTTCCTGTACTAACAATGAAGCAGATCGAAGACACCAGCCTTGCCTCCCTGGGTTTGCAGCGGAGTAGACTGAAAATAACAGATATTGCCTTCTTGTACTAACAGCGAAGCAGATCGAAGACACCAGCCTTGCCTCCCTGGGTTGCAGCAGAGCAGACTAAAGATAGCAAATCTTGCCTTCATGTACTAACAACGAAGTAGATCGAAGACACCAACCTTGCCTCCCCGGGTTTGCAGCGGAGCAGACTAAAGATAGCAGATCTTGCCTTCTTGTACTAACAGAGAAGCAGATCGAAGACACCAGCCTTGCCTCCCTGGGTTTACAGCGGAGCAAACTGAAGATAGCAGATCTTGCCTTCTTGTACTAACAGCGAAGCAGATCGAAGACACCAGCCTTGCCTCCCTGGGTTGCAGCAGAGCAGACTGAAGATAGCAGATCTTGCCTTCCTGTACTGACAGCGAATCAGATCGAAGACACCAGCCTTGCCTCCCTAGGTTTGCAGCGAAGCAGACTGAAATAGCAGATCTTACCTTCTTGTACTGACAGCGAAGCAGATCGAAGACACCAGCCTTGCCTCCCTGAGTTGCAGCAAAGCAGACTGAAGATAGCAAATGTTTCTTCGAAGAGCTAATAATCCTATCTCTCTGACATTATAGTGGGGTGAATCGAAGCATCAATTCCTATACCTCTGAAGATGCAGTAGGAAGGAATTAGGCTATTTGAAGAAGAAGAGTACCAAGATCCAGTACGACCAGGCAAAATTTGCCATTTCTAAAGTCTTTGTTCTGTTCCCGTTACACGATAACGAGCAAAGAGGGGCAGCTGTAATAGGCCAATTTTGGCCTGGGCCTATCCGAAATAAACCAAATAAAAACCCAAAAATAAAAAATAAAAGTCCAAATTACAAATCAACCCAAATTAAAACCCAAAACCAATAACTAACCCTAGCCCACAAAATTTTCAAAAAAAAAACAGCAAAGAAAACCCTAGGTAGCAACCAAGCTTCAACCGCCGCCCACAATAGTAGCCAAATGACAACAACGACGCCGCTTCAGCCATACTTGCCTTCTCAGATAAATGTAATGCGTGTGTACCTACAAAACGGACTAGGAGAGTCCAAGAACAAAGAAACATTGTAAAAGTAGGAAAAGTAGGAAATTTCGGGCTATAAAAAGGCCCCGAATTTATGTATTTTAGGGGACACAAATGAATAAAAATAAAACGAAAAAAAATCAGTTTAGATACCGGTCATTCTCAAAGGTAGTTGTTTTTATTTTTTTCAGCTCATTTATTTATTTATTTATTTATTTATTTATTTATTTATTTATTTATTTATTTTTAAAGAAAAGGGCAAAGGTCGTACCTTTTTTGCGAGGGAGGTGCCGATTCTGATGAAAATCGGTGTTTTCTGGGTCCGAGAGTCGAAAAGGCTCGAAAAAAATATTTTTTTACTTTTTCGGCCACTGCGGATGGCGTCGCCGTCGCCAGTGACCGGTGGCCGCCACGGTGGCCAATGATCGAATCCTTGACCGGAGGGGAGGGCTGAGAGAGAGTTGAGAGAAAAGAGAGTTTTTTTAAAAAAAATAAAAGAAAATAGAGGCTACAAACGTTTTTTAGGGTTTTTTTTACTTATATAGACATCCCAAAACGACGTCGTTTTGGGCTTGCTTCTGATGCCCAAAACAACGTCGTTTCACCCTTGACCCGCTCGTCGACCCAACCCGCTCCGGAGGATCCGCGTGTTTTCAACGAAGGGGGTATTTGCGCGGTCAATCCTCCGACTTTTACAGTGTGTTTCAACTTAGTCCTATTTTCAATTTTCTATTTTTCTTAAAATTTGGCCGCGTAATTTTGTTTTCATTTCTTTCTAGTCCATATCTGAACGACGTCGTTTTGGAGGAGAAGGGAGAATTTTCCATTTAGTCCCTCCATGTTATTCGCGCGTTCAGATTAGTCCTTCCATTTTGTATTTATTTCTGATTTGCCCCGAAACTTTGTTTTAAAGCTCAATTTAATCCTACTTTGTTATTTTGGCTATTTTATTATTAACTTAATTAACTTAAAATTATTATTGCCATTATTATTTTATATTATTTATTTATTTATTTGTTATAGCTATATGTTTAAATCAATTAGTTTTATATTATTATCTCCATTGTATTTTTATTTATTTATTAACTTAAACACTTTAAACGCATTTATTCTATTTTATCTCCTATTTTTTATTTTTTCAAAAAACTTTAGATTATTTATTATTATTATTATTATTATTATTATAACCCTAATTTTACCTTTTTTAATAATCATTTTAATATTAATTTACTCAACGCTATTTTGTGTATTTATTTTTTTTTAAATCTTGATATTGTCTTGTTATATTTTTTATACTATTGCTTATACCTTTATTACTCATTATTATTGTTTATTTTGTTGTTTTTAATATTAAAGTGATGTATATTATGTGATCATTGTTATTTTACATTCGCATTCTCGTTATTCGTCATTTTAATATTTTATTCATGTAACATTTCAAGTATCGCATCAATTTCGACCCAAATGTATATTTTTTAAAAATAAAAATACTTCGTCTTTTGAAATTCGAAAAGATCGTATCCTAACTTACGGGGTCTTGATTTTTTTTTTTTGATAATTCCAAATGTACGACCCTTTTTTTTAAAAAAAACATGTTTTTTTTTAAATTGTCTTGGGAATCAGAAAAGGATCATATTCCAACTTACGGGATATGATTTCTTCTCCAAAACCGAGATGATCAAAATTTCTAAAAATAAATAATTTTTTGATGTTTATTCTCGTGTTGGGATTAGAG
Organism: Gossypium raimondii; assembly: GCF_025698545.1. Taxonomy (NCBI): domain Eukaryota; kingdom Viridiplantae; phylum Streptophyta; class Magnoliopsida; order Malvales; family Malvaceae; genus Gossypium; species Gossypium raimondii. The sequence goes on along the minus strand of NC_068572.1, from coordinate 18,677,920 downwards.
AGGTTGTATCCTAACTCACTGGATACAATTTTTTTTTCGATTAATATGAAATACACCTTTTTTTTCTCAATTAATGTGAAATATAACTTTTTTTTCTCGATTAATGTGAAATGCACCCTTTTTTTTAATAAAAGGAACATATTTTTTAAATTTTTTTCTGAATTTTTAATTTTTCGACATTAGGACCTTAATTAATCAATTAGGTACCAATTTTTGGACGTTACAAGGGTGCTAACCATTTCTCTTACGTAACTGACTCCCGAACTCATCTTTAATTCGTAAACCAAAATCGTTTGCAAGGTGATCCGATCACATCTTAACAAAAGATCGGTGGCGACTCCCAATTTTTATTTTTAAGTCAACAACTAATTTTTGTTTTTTAAAAAATGGTTTGACACTCATTATTCAATCTAGCAAGAAAATCATAAACTTGTTCCTTTGCAATCGATTTTTTTGAATTTGACTACGTCTCCGGTACAATCCGCCTGAAAGTCTTGATATTAATCGAGTTCTCGCAGCAAAGCACTCAATTCAAAAAAGTATTGAGAAATGGTCAGCTCACTTTGCTTGGTATTAAGAACCTTATTCCATAATTCCCAACCTTCGAGTAATAGCAAGGGCCTCCCATATCTTTGTTGCAGTGTCAAGTAGTCGGTAGATCTTTTGAAATATGTGGCTCCATGGCATTAATAAACCAAGACCAAACAAGTGAATTCTCCGAGTCCCACTAGTCAAAGGCGAAATCACTTTCTGTGGGTTTTTTAGCCGTTCTAATAACATATCCCTGCAAGCTTCTAGCTTTGATGAAAGCCAAACACGAGCTTGACCATGCAAGATAATTATTAGCATCAACCTTTATGAGACTAATCTGAAGAAAGATTCTCCGAACTAGAAGCCTTATTGCGCCTCCCAATTAAGAATAGCAAGGAAAAAACTCCAATGGGGTGTGCATCACGCGCAGGCTTATGAGGAAAACTCCCGAAACTGTTGAGGGCGCATGAATCACCGAAGTTGGAGGTTACGCCAACGAAGAGGTAGCGATCCTTCTGGTGTGGGTGGTGAGAAAAAAAATGGGGTTAAGGGAGTGAGTACCAAAAGAAATTTCTAGATTTGTGGGATTTCGAAAAAAATTGAGAAAAAATTCCTCTCAAATCTAGAATTTTAGCTTGACACCATGTTAAATCAAAGAAAATGAGCAACAAAAGAATGGGAGAAGAATTTCTTATTTTCTCATATATCAATTGTGAAAAAATACAAAGAATTTATACACATAAACTAAGAAAAGGAAACTAATAATACTGTGATTCCTAAAAATCAGTAATTACATAATTTCTAAGAATCTGTCGTACACTGTCAATTAGAATCAATCAATCAACATGTGTAAATAGATGCGAAAGACCAGTCAAATGATCAGATGCACCAGAACCAATACTCCCTGGTGTAGAAGATAGACAGCTAGGAAAAGCGTTGAAAATTCTACCTCTTTGAGCTAGGGAACTACCAGGATCACTAGATACAGAGTTGGACTTTAGCAATTCAAGAAAATGATCCACCTGTTCCTTACTAACTGGGATTGTCTTGACCTCATTAGCAAAGGTTGAAGTTTGTGGGTTTTCCACGAATTTTCAAAGAGGTTCACAAGTATGACGATGTATGTTACAATTGTCACACCAGACCCAAGATTTTCCTTTCATCCTCTGTTGGCTGGTAAGTAGTATCAAAAGAGACGAGAGCTGAATTCTCAACAAAACTGGTGGAATCTTTTTTACCCAACATAAGAACTATTGACTTTCCTTTTCCTAACTTCTGAGAACAGTAACTGAGGGAAGTGGTTGTCGATCGATTATCCTTCCTCTCAAATTTATATTAAGGCTAGCAAGGAACTTGAAGATCTGATCGCTCTTCACGGTTCTCTTGTAATAAATACAGCAATCAGGGCTCTTATCATAATCATTACACATACCTAAAACCCTCTTCCAGGAAATGAAAATACTTACTAATATTGTTTTCTCCCTAATGAACCTCACTAAATTGCAATCGTAATTCATAAACTTGAGATTGGTTGCCAAGATCAGAGTACATTAGACTTCAATTGTCCCGGGTAGCATACACTGGTCTTCCTTTCCTCCAGTCAAAAATATCCTATCTTTCCACTGCCCCAAAAAACATCAAACAGATAGTGACCAATGTAAACCTTTTCTCCATTTTTAAATGAACATTAATATTTGGATCAGATGAGAATCAAAATGGTAAACTTGATTTCACTGTGATTTGGGATTCAATTGAAATATCGAACATGATTTACGGGAAGATGAAAATGTTAAGCTTTGGCCTGCATTGCAACAGGAGACCAGCAGGAGCTCAACACAACATCAGCAGCAACACTGCTTCAAGTGCAAAAATGGAGCTGAACCGAATGCAGCAATATGTTTTGATCATTTTGTTCCTATGTAACTTTGTCTAGTTCATTTGTAATTTGTTCACAAAGTTAGTAGGATTAATTCATGATTTGAGTTGATGTAATAGCTGATATGTCAGCTACCTTTTGTGTGTAATTCAAGCAAATGTTAGTCTTGTATTAGTGGGAGCAGTTAAGTCATTAGGTAACTGCCCATTACTTTGTAACTCATACATTATTCAAATTTTGAATGAAAAATTAAGAGGAATTGTTCAGTTATCATTCTTTCAATTGTTTTCATTCTGTTTATGCTTCGATTTCTTTGCTTTGCTTTGCTACTTTTGTCTTTGTTTTACTGCCAAAGCTCCAACAGAAATAATCATGGATAAACATTTCTGATAGTCAAAGGTTGACAATGATTAGATAGAATCTAGGAACAAGACCAAGAAAAACTGCAGCAATAAAGGCTTGCAATGAGTACACTGTTTCGACTTGAAAAAAGAACAAAGTAAAATGAGATTCTAATCAAACTTAACCTAGTTCTGATGCCATATAAGAAAAAGTAATAAGAATAATGTTCTTAGAAATCAAGCACACTGGATCCTCCAATATTCATTAGCTATATATAGGTACAAAGTGATAAGTATACCAGAGTTTAGATAGACTAAAACTAGAAGATAATTACAGGATAAATATTTAGATAGGTTAAAACAAGAAGATAATAAGATGATATACGTGATTAATACAAAGTAAACTAAAATTAAAAAATTGATAAAAATTCAAGCGAATCAATTAAACTTTCTTGGGCTTTGTGGCCTTTGCTAAGCAACAAGTTACACATAATTACTACTACATGAAAGATCTCTTCCCTTCTTTCACAATCAAGTTCTCATTAATTACTCAAGATACATACACAAAACAAAGCAAGAAAAAGAAATTAAAAACCAAAACTTCAATATATTACTTCTACTTGCTATCGGAAAAGAGGCTGCATATAAAATATTAGGGCTGAGAAAAAGTTGGTTGAAACCAACTTAATCCCTTTTCTTTTTAGACGAAGACTTAACCAATTCAATTGATAGTATATGGCTGAGTCGATTTGGTCAAGCCGGTTAGGTAGGTAAAATCAAATTTACGGTTGGATATAGTAGATTAAGTCGAAATAGTTATCAATTAACAAAATACATAACCAAACCAACCGACTTATAATAAATATAAAAATAATTGGCCAATTCCAAAACCAAGCCAACTTATCTATCCATTACACAAACCAACCCAACAGATTTTTTTTTTGGGTTAACCGACTGAACCAACGACTTTAAGGAGGTTCAGTTAGGTCAATTATAACCATAGTCATTAGCTAGTCAGCTTTCAGTTTTTCTTTAACTAAACTGAATGATTTCTCTCCCTTATAAAATATGACAAAAATTATGAGAAGTAAACATGTTCATAGAACTCCAAATCTAATATACGAGAAACATATTTTTGTTACAAGTTAAGAGGAGATGAAAATAGAGAATAAACTAACTGCAAAGAGAAACAGGACAGGCAAAATAAAGAACTAAGGATTTCTTACCTTGCCGAAGTTTTGGGTTTAAGAATTTCTTAACTTGCTGAAGTTGAGGTTTGTCATGTAACCTTGATGAGAAAAGAAAACCCACCTCAAAAACTTTTTGTAGAAACTCTTGTTAGATGAATTACAAAACTTCCATATATAGAGAAAGATCATTAAGAACCCACTAAGACAAGAAACACATCCTTAACTAATGATTTAGCTGAATAATGTCACTTATAGCATAGTTTGTATGAAAACTGACATCTTAACTTTTTACTGGGACAATCGTTTACTTAAGTACCACTTCATGTTCAAGGTGATCATTTTGTTATGAAAAGATGGACTTTCGTATCTTATGTGACAAGTAGCTTCATGGTTGCATATTAATGCTTCGAGAACCTATAAATAATGTAAAACAGTATACGACGGAATTGTTTTACTAAACATCCCAATATTCATTTCATGATTTCCACCTTCAAGATTACCAATATAAGCGGTGGGAGGGATGGGGGGTAATTATTTTTTAACCAACCAGAAAATATTGAACAATATATCACAATGACATACCAAGTAGAAGTAAAACGCAAGAGAACATGGAACATTTCAAAAGTCTAATACCAAAACAATAAGTTCAAACAAAGACAAAATCAAGGAAATACATGACATAATCATTTCATTTAGCATCCACACATTGAAACGTGAGACGGCTACCCATTTCTCAAATCACCTCATTGAGGCAAACTCATAACTCAAATGCTCAATCCAATGTTTGATCAAAATGAGTTCTCCTTTTTCATCTTTTAGGAAGCTACTCTCCTAGCTTCTTAATGAAATTTATAAGAACTTGTGGAAACCTATTTCTAGTCAATGAAGAGAAAAAAAATTGACAGATTCAATATATTTACTGCATCAGGAAAGATGGTCAATACCATGCAAGGGCCATAGATTTCAAAACGTAACAAATTATCTAATTTTAAAACTATGTAGACATGCAGTCCGAAACAATAAGCATCATCTGGAGCAATTCTAGAGCCCCTAATACTTTTTCCATACACAAATCTTATAGCTTTGCAAAACTGATGGATAAAATGCTTTTGTATAAACAGTCATTTGTACGGGCTTGAAGATATGACAATCTGGTCTGAAATGAATTTTGAAAGTCTTGTGCCATACAACAAGTCATAATCTGTGCCTCGACATATAGTAGCGCATACCATATATCACAAATTAACATTAAAAAACCACATGTCAAACAGAAAAATTAGCTAATAAATGATAAAGTTATGAATAAAAATCAATATGCAATTGTAAGTACTGCATAAAATGCGTACATAAAAGCACTAGCAAGAAAAGTTTACAATTGGGCACTCTCAATTCCTTGTGCAGAAATAAATCATTCTAACTCAAAAAGCAACGGCAAAGCAGTCAAAGTACATCTATCATGTGAACAATGACATATTTAGAAGGGAAACAATTTTCATTTCTAAATAGAAAGTATACTAGAAGTATCATAACAAAAGTAAGATAGTTTATATATCTGTATATATATGAGATATATGAATAAGTAAACCTCTTTTGACTAGGTCATAACAATTTTGCAATATCCTTAACATTTCCATATTAGCATAAAAAATACACCGAATATTCTCATTTTGGACAATGTGCATATCACATCAAAAAATAAGTGACCTAACCAATTGCTGAATCACCAATAGACGGACACCAAACTTTTCCAGGACTAGAGAAGGAAATTGTCGATCATGTGGTAAACTACATCTGTTCCATCGGAGTTCAACCAGTAGCTCTTTACCTAAAGAAGGTAAAAAAATATAAACAAAACCATAGAAGTACAGTGAAGAGAAAATATTGTCAGTGCATGGTAACTAGCAAGAGAACATAATTCTATACACAACAAGCTTCCAAAAAAGATAAGAAAGAAAGCTATTAGTATTACTTACTAAAGAAGGACCCAACACATGACCATCAAGCAACTAATTTTCACAATATAATTTTTTTTCAAATTAAAAAATTGAGCCTTAAACATGTCTAGACCATGTTTTGTCAGTCCCTATCCTTTTTTTTTTTAGACTTGTCCGCATGTACTTGATGTGTATGGCTCACGTTGGAAACTAATAAACGGCATTTCCAGGAAAGAAGAGCTCTACCACACCATGCCACTAAAGAAAAATAAGAGCACTAAAATTGTCTGTTCATATTGGTAGATTACAGAAACGAGATTCTTGAATAAGTGTAAATGATTATAATAAAATTTTGTATACTCAGAGGCAGTAAGGGACTGACTAGATTTAATCACACCATTATTTTTTTAAAAGACTGGACCGTTGGGACATTGCCTCCTTAAAAAGTGGAGGTCAGATGTATAGATTTATCCTTCCAAGGACCCCATGATGCCTTTGTGCATTTAGATACCTTGTAGTGGATTATCAGCACATGAGGGAGATGTATGGGCCATATGGCCTACTTGAAACAATGTGTCACAACTTAAGCATAGAGAATGCTACAATTTTCAGTTTTGTATCAAAGAAATGAAACAGTCGAAGTGAAAAAAATCCATTACACTATTGAACTTGCCTGAATTGTATTATGAGCAACATATCTCTGTTTACTCTTTTGAAAGCTTACATCAACGCGTTCCCAAGATACTTGATTGAGACCTTGAATCATCACCTCTACAAATTAATAGGAAATACTAAAAGTAAGACAGAAGTTTAAACACATTACAAATCCAATAATCACATTCTGTAATTTTAGAACAATTAGAAAAAGAAGAAAAAACTGAAGAGACCTAGGTAACAATTACAGCTATCCGTTAAATGAAAAATCTGCCAGAGATCCTACTTGTAAGCTAGATTGGCAATTACAACAGCAGTTCAACAATGTGTAGCAGATTTCTACATTTCTTCCAATCTGCTTTAGGACATGCTATACAATAGCAATCTTTCAAGAATAACATAATCAAATAAAATGAACCAAAAAAGAAAATGTAAGAACTAATCATTCAGGAAAGCTTGCAAAAAAAAAAGAAAAAAGATAATTACAAGAGATATGGAGGATAAGCTTTCTTATATATTGACTGCTTATACAGGACCTTCCAAAGTGAGACTATCACTCAGTAGTTAACAGTTCCATTGGTTGCAGTGATTTTCAATGGTTGACAAGATAAGCAGCAAATTTATTCACATACACGCTGAGTGAAAACAATTTTACCGAGGAGCTTTTACAATTATACTATTTTGTTATTTTAGTCTTATTTAGTAATTATTAGACATATAAATCTAGGGCTAGGCTTATTAGTAATTTCTAGGGGTTGAATATGGGGCTAAGAATAAAACTTTACTTGCAAAAAAGTCTAGTATAAATAAGCTGTAAATATTTACAGCCACAACATTATTATTGTTGAAATATAGCTTGTACATAGAAATCTTAGGAATCAACAAAATGATTTGTAGAACTAATAGTAGGGATTATATATTATTTTCTTTCCATTTTCTAGCTACTCTAACATGAATAACTCTCTTACCTTTGAGTGGAATAATATACAATTCTTCCATGTGGCTATTCGTATCTACATTTTTCTTTATTTTTGTTTCCATGGTATCATAGCCTTTCACCTCGCTTTTTTGAATTTTGTGGTTTCATTGTTTCAATAGCGAAACATTTTGGTATTTTCGTGGGTCACTTTTAAAGTAATCTTTAGCATGCACCAGTGGAAGAGGAGGAACGCCACCCTTCTTCAGCTGATCTGCTATTTCCGACGACCTGGAGGTCCGTGCATGAGGCTCACGCATCGGCCAAAGTTCAATGCTCTTTCTTCACGTACCAGCATGTGGAGACGCATGCAACATCATCTAGCCACCATTTTTCTCCTCCAACATCAACTCCTAATTTCAACCCAATTCTAGTGATTAGATGTTTGATTGGAGGTGTTGCCAAGAGGACTTGCTGCGTATTTCGAACTTCATCACTATTCCTTCACTGTTCTTTGTAGCGTTTATTTTTGGTGGTGACAACATGGTTATTTGTGTATTTTTCGGTATCAGATTTCGTAAAATTCCAATAAAATACTGCAAGGTTTACCAAGAACTAATTATGTAAAGAGAATTTAATACCGGACTTTCAAGTGAAATTTGGAGTGTTACAAAGTTAGACATGCTTTCTACAGTTATAAGGTGCTTTGTAGAAGCTATTGTTTCTAAAGGTTCCAAAGCTTCAAAAACCTTGAACAATCTTAGAACTAGTTTTTTCTTAGAAGATGCAACTCTAATATATGAAACTGTTGACATTAAATTAGTGGATTTAAATTCAGTTAGTCCAAAATATGCAGAAACCTAACCCTTGTCATTCCTAAAGCAATTGAGATAATTCCACAGTCAACTTGATCAAAGATCGTGCAATGCTTACCTTTCAAACTAACAAAATAGTTCTTCTCAAGAAGCTGACCAATACTTAGCAAGTTTTGATTAATCTCAAGGACTAACAAAACATCAATAACAACATGTTGGTACCCGATGGAGTGATCATTGTGAGATCTCATTTTCCCTTTGCATTAATGTAACTGCCATTTCCAATTCTTACATTTTAAGCGGAAATTTTGTCAATCACCTTGAACATGCCTTCTTCTACAACCATGTGGTTTGTGCAAACACTATCTATTATCTAGTTCACTCTGGTTTCATTAGAGGTTGAATAACAAGATGCAACAAATAGCTACTCTTCATGCTATTGGCTCTCATCAGCAACTTGAACCTATGTGTTCTGTTGTTGACCTTTGTTCTTGCAAGCTCCATATGTCCCATTTGTTTGCAAGCTTGGCATTTGATGTCTAGTCTAAAACAACAAAAGTTCTCCAAGTGAGTTGCCTTTTGACAGTGTGAACAAGGTGGATATTTTCTCTTTCCACCATCTTTTGCAATATCGGATCCACCATCTTTTGCAATATCTTTGTCTCTTGTTTCTCTCTCTTATCACAAATTCTTTCTTTTCTTGGATGAACATTCATCCTTGCCTAAAAGGCTCCTTCAGCATGCTCCTCTTGTCTATTTGCTCTTCTTTGTTATAAAGCATAAAATGTACTGGTTAACTCTAACAATGAGATGTCAATTATGTCTCTTGAGCCTTCATGAGATCAAATCTTCAACTAATACCTCCCAGTGGAGTCATAGTAACCTTCTCCACAATCTTTTTTATCACTGAACTCATCTCCAAGCAATCTCCAAGCTTGTTTTGGTGTCTCAAAAGACATGAATTTGTGAAATAACATAAAGAATTCCTTTTTGCAGACATGACATTGGCTTTTATTTGTTGGCACACTTCTCGCTATGCTACTTGACCTAAGCTATAGGTGGATTAGCCATCAACGGTGGTAGATCTCTACCTATTTCCACTACTCCCAAAAGTTAATGCATTTGCAAATGTCTTCATTTTTGCTGCCAAAATGTGATAATCTTCACTACCAAAAACAAGGACTGGATGTGGAGAAAAACTGTTTGAGCTCATGGTTCTAGAATCTAACAGTTTAGAATTGTGTGCTAACAAAAACAACTTCATTCTTTCAAGAACTCTCACAAAAAATGTATCAAAGTGCTCAAGTCCCATAAATAAAAGCTCTGATGCCAATTGTTGGGTTTGAGAGGAAAAACCCGAAGAAAATGGAGGGAGAAAACTAAAGAACAAAACTTGATTTCAAAACAAAGAAAATTTTCACTTGGATGTCTTTTAGCCAAATCTTCACACATTTATAGGCAACTTGTAAGCCACATTTCAATAAGAATTGTATCTAAAATCTCACCAAAGCATATCCTATGCACATGATAATAGTTGGATGTTTCACCATATTTGGGAAGAAACAAGAGATGCACTCAAGATCAGTTGTTGCATCTTCACAATCAAACTAGGAAGAAGATGAGGCCAGAAAATTTTGAAAAGAGAGGGTAGATATCAATCAAAATGCTAGAACTGAAAGAAATCTGAGAGACCTTATCTATTTAGAATAATGCTTGATGTTTACGACCACTAAACAATAGAATACACAATCAAACTTTTCAAAGTTTATTCACTAATATCAGAGTATATTTGAGTTTATTAAGAACAAGCTATCTAAACTTTTATGCAAATGTCAATCATGAGTGCATATCTCTATGTATGTGTGTGCGCATATAAATATGAAGTGGCTTGTTTCATTGGAGCAAGCACAATTTTGGCCATGCACTTGCAATAATACAAGGATCCTAGTGCTTGTAAGGGCACCTTTCCCCTTAGACTAGACTATACTTGGTTTGATTTTAATCCTATGTCTATTAGTAAATTAGTTTCATCTCTATACAATGCACAAATTTATTGTATTTAATAATTAAATATATATTAAATTACTTCATAGTGTTCTTTTTTGAAGTAAAAGGATTTACAAATAATAGAAGTAAAAAAAATTAAAAACAATATATTCAAAATAATAATTCAAATAATTCAAAAAATTATGTCTAACTAAAATATTGTAATCAATAGAGTTTTTACTTTAAAAGAATAAACTTGAAGATCAATTCACCAAATTCTTTGGAAGTAACCAAGCTAATATTTTATTTGTTAGAGCCTACAAGAATATGATATACACACACATATCATATTCATATATAAGTACATATGTTCACTCTACCTTGAGAGGAAGCTATGAAAAGCATTGCATTGCTATGTGTGTGTATATAAATATCCTCATACGTGAGGCATTTTAATTTGATGCAAAGCACGGGTAGGGCAAGGGAAAACTAAAGAAAGATATCCAAAGGAGGGAAATACATGTAATTCCTCAAGGGAGAGAATAGAGAGAAAAACACAAATCTCTACCATACAAAATCTAAAGCTACACGAAACTGAAATTACATAGATAATCATAAGCTACACCCTAAATGCTAATAGTACCAAGACATGCTATAAATAACTAATGCTAAAAGTCAAAACAATATCTAGTTCCCTCCCCCTTTCTCCCTCTCCTTACTCCTCCCTCTAATCTACCCCTCACCAAAACATAACATAGAGAATAACAAGCTACACCTTTACCCTAATATTAAAGTGAAATACAAAATACAACCTTAAAATGCCATATCAATTCCCTAAAATCCAATAAATTCCAATGATTTCTCTGCCTCTCACTCCTCCCAACCTTCCAAATATAAACCCTAAATGCCATAAAATCCCCAACAACTATAAAAAACCAATTGTTGTACCAAAATGGAAACAAGAATCCAAAAGAAAAAAAGCTTAACAAACCTTCAACATCACTTGTACTTGTTTGGGACCCAGCAATAGAGGAAGCTTTATTTTGGATCTTGCTTGTAGTTTCCCTCTCAATGTATACAACATGTGGATATTTCTCATCTAAAACAAGAAGATTTGACTAGAAATAAAGATGAAAATTGTTAATAAAACTAAGCGGTTGGGACACAAAGTTGAATAATATAAGAAAGCAAATCCTGGATAAGAAAACTAACCTTTGGAAGTTCATTTTGACGCCGGATTGATGATGTTCTCCAGCCAACCATATCTCAAATAGAAGTCAAGATAAACATAATTTTTGTACCAAAAAGAAAAAAAACAGCCATATGTATAAAGATGCGGTTTGACCTCAAAAAGGATACGATCATAATTTGCATTTGCATATGCCACACGTCGCTTGAATGCATGTAGAGCAGATCTATACAGATTAATTAATAGGACATTATCAAATGTGTAAATATTAAGAATAAGTGTTAAGACAATTGTAGAGAATCAGAAAATTAACACTAACATGAATTTCAAGTCATCACCATCATCAACCATTCTAAGGAGAAGTGGGGGTTTTCCCTCATCATTGTCAGTGAGAAACAGATGCTTTCCTGATCTTCCAACAACAAAGTGTGCAGTCTCAGATGCTCTTTTCTCAAGAAAAGGAAGACCACAAAGAAGTGAGAGCTGCAAAACACAGACAACAAATGTCATCTATGCTAGGCACAACTCAATTTACATGTACATCAAATAGATTTTAAATAAAGAACAGGAAGGCAACAAAAAACCAGTAGAAAGAAGTCTCTAAATGAGAGAAACATGGCAAACAATTTAGGATGTCTAAGGTCAGCTTTCAGGCATGTGTTGCATCATTTATGAGTTATCATGCCCAGACTCCAAACATTTCCAATTATGCAAAGCTAACTTCAAACTATGGTCTGTCGTTATTGGAAAACCATACTCCGTAAAGAAAAATTATATCATACCCACCACCTTTTATCCCATAGTAACTATTTAGCATTCTTCCCAATGTATTTCATGTTATGATTGGGAGTTTCGGATTGAGTCATGACCAATGGACAAAAGTATCACTCAAGCTCGTCAAACGGAGTTTGAAACCTTAGGAATTCTTAGAGAGTGAAAAAACTCAGAGGAAAAAATTCAAATTTTTTTTTACTGCTTTAGTTTACAGATTTATAAAGAGAGAAATAATCATTTTAAAGGAAATAAATCCTAATTCCTAAGAATCAGTAATTGATATCCTAATTTCCTAAGAATCAGTAATTGATATCCTAATTTCCTAATAATCAGTAACTGAGATTAGTTTCTATTTACAAGAAAACTAATAGTAATAAGGTAAGATTTCTATCCTTAATTATAGGGATTCCAACACTCCCCCTCAAGCTGGAGTGTAAATGTTAATCAAACCCAGCTTGCCAATAAGTTCTGTTCAAACCCAGCTTGCCAACATGTTTCTGTTCAAACTCTTAGTTAACATGTCTGCAACTTGTTGTTTAGTAGGTAGGTAGGTGATGCATACTTCTCCTGAGTGTATTTTTTCTTTTATAAAGTGACGATCTATTCACATGTTTGGTCCGATCATGATGCACGAGGATTATGTGCTATCTTGACAATGACTTGGTTGTCACAATACATCTTCATAGGTGCAGTATAAGGCACTTTTAGTTCTCTCATAAGTCTTTGTATCCAAACTCCTTCGCATATACCATGAGATAGTGCTCGATACTCGCCTTTGCCTTTGCTGCGTGCTACCACAGATCGCTTTTTTGCTCCTCCACGTCACAAGATTACCCCAAACATAACTACAATAGCCGCTTGTAGACCGTCTATCATTAATGAACACCTTGATGCGCATCGATTGTAGACTTCCACGCTTGGTTGTGAGTCTTCTTGAAGTACAGGCCTTTACCAGAGTTCCTTTTAGATATCTTAGTATTCTATATGCGACTTCAGGTGCTTCTCCCTCGGGGCATGCATATCTTGACTAATAACACTCACATGAAGGCTATGTCGGGGCGGGTGTGAGATAGGTAGATGAGCCTTCCTACTAGACGTTGATATCTCCCCTATTGATTTCTTCTCCATCCTCATTAGTTCCCAATTTAAGGTTAAACTCCATAGGAGTTTCAATTTGTTTCTTGCCCATCAAACCAACTTCCGACAAGAGATCAAGAACATATTTCCTTTGGGAAATGAAGATACCTTTTTTCGACCTTGCTACCTCCATACCAAGAAAATATTTAAGACTCCCCAAGTCTTTAAGTTCAAACTCTGTACCAAGAAACTCTTTCAATCTCAAAATTTCGCTCGAGTCATTTCCTGTTAATATTATATCGTCGACATAAACGATAAGGATGCAGCATTTACCCTCTTTCGAGTGCTTGTAGAACATGGTGTGGTCTGTCTGTCATTGAATGTAATTTCTGCTAGTCATAACTTTTGCAAATAGGCTGAACCACGCTTGTGGAGATTGTTTCAGCCCATACAAGGACTTCTTCAACTTACACACTTGACCCTTGTTTTCTTCAAACCCGGGTGAGAAATCCATGTATACCTCCTCATTTAATTCCCCGTTGAGAAAAGCAGTTTTACATCCAATTGAGTCAAGTGCCAATCAAGGTTGGCAGCAAGAGATAGCAGAACTCAAACGGTGTTTAGCTTGGCAACCAATGCAAACGTCTCGTTGTAGTCGAGATCATAAGTTTGGGTGAATCCCTTAGCCACAAGTCGAGCTTTGTATCGGTCTATACGGCCATCGGGTTTAAATTTCGTAGTGAAAATCCATTTGCACCTTACGGTTTTTTTCCTTTAGGTAGATCCGAGACTTCCCATGTTTCATTTTTTTTAGGGCCTTCATTTCTTCCATCACGGCTTGTCTCCACTCAGCTGATTCAAGAGCCTCTTCTATATTTTTTGGAGTTTTTATAGAATCAACATTAGTCGCAAAAGCTTTGTAAGACTTAGATAAATTTTCATAGGATACAAACCGAGAAATAGGATGTTGAGTGCAGCTCCTTGTACCCTTTCGAACTGCAATTGGAAGATAGATGGATGGTGACAGAGGTGGACTTCTGTTTCAGAACAGTCCTCGATTGGAGATGTAATTGGCACTGCTGTATCAGTTTTAGGAGAACGATTCCGTCGGGAGTAAACCTGTATTTGCTGTTTTCCTTGATCAGGTGGTTGTTGTACTTTGGTGGAGGTATTGTTATTGGGAAGGACGGTGTTAAATTCTTGCTGCATAGGGGAAACAACAACTAAATCTGGGATAAGTTTGTTTGTGATAGTAGTAGTAGGACCAAGAGGTATAATGAGGAGAGTATTAAGGGTCTCATCTTCATTAAAAATCTCCCCCTAAAGATGAGATGCTGCAAAGTATGGTTCATTTTCAAAGAAGGTAACATCCCGAGAGACAAACATTCGTCGCAATGTTGGTGAGTAACACTTATAGCCTTTTTGTGTAGGGGAATATCCAATGAAGATGCAGGTGTGGGCTCGAGGATCAAGTTTGGATAGATTTGGTTGATGGTTATGGACAAAAGCTTTATAGCCGAATATTTTGGCTGGAAGATTAGGAACATGAAATAGAGGGAAGGCCTTTAAAAGAGTATTTAGAGGTGTTTGAAAATTGAAGATCTTTCTTGGCATTGGTTTATGAGATAATGAGGCGGTGAGGACGACTTCTCCCCATAAGTATTTTGGAACATTCATAGTGAACATTATGGCTCGAGCCACAGCAAGGAGATGACGATTTTTTCTCTCAGAGATCCCGTTTTGTTGAGGAGTGTCAGGACAAGAGCTTTGGTGTATAATGCCTTGGTCAGAAAGGTATGGACTTAAGACAGAGTTGAAGTATTCTCTCCCATTGTCAGTACGGAGGGTATGTATGGTAGAGTTGAATTGGGTTCGAACCATTGAGTGAAAATTTTGGAATACTTTGGGTGTTTCAAATTTTTCTTTGAGTAGATAGATCCAACAGACCCTAGTATGATCATCAATGAATGTTATAAACCATCTAACCCCTGTAATATTTTTCACTCGGCTAGCTCCCCATAGGTCACTATGGATTAACGAAAAAGGTTGGGACTGAATATGTGGTTTTAATGGGTATGGCACACGGGTATGTTTAGATAATTGGCAAATTTCACACTTCAAGGAACTAATACTTTTATTTCGAAATAACAACGGAAGATGTTTTTTCAAATATACAAAGTTTGGATGTCCTAACCTACGATGCCATAACATAATAGTGTCCTCTTTTGAAGTGGATAGAGCCAATCCCCCTTGTGTACTGTTTTTATTCCAAATATATAGTCCATCATCAACTTTAGCAGTGCCAATCATCCTCCCCGATTTCTGTTCCTGTATCACACAACCAATTGCAGAAAATTCAACAAGAACATTTTCATCCTTAGTAAGCTTACTAATTGAAAGAAAATTACAGGACAAGTTTGGGACATGTAGGACTTTATCGAGAGAAAACTCTCATCATTTGTACTCCTATTCCATACGGTGAGTAAGAACCATCACTATGCGGATTCGGATTTGATATGACAAGGAGTGTAGGTGTGAAACAACGTGGAGTCACTGTCATGTGATCGAGGCGCTTGAATCGAGTATCCAAGGAGATTGATTATTAGATTCAAAAGCAATGTTGAGGCGATACCTTGAGTGGCTAGAGATCCATGAGTAGTGGGAGTACCAAGTATCTTATGGAGAGTCTCAAGTCGTGTTTTGGTTAAGCGAACATCAAGAACATTATCAGCAATAGTGGAGGAATTAATTTCACTTTGAGTGATTCCCTGATTGATATTCTGAGTTATTTGTGATGTCTCAATTTCAGAGAAATTTTCATTAATATCACCCATTGGAAGACTAAACCGAAGGAATTTTTAGGAAAGAAAATTAGAGAAAAAAATTAAGATCGAATGAATCCTAAAGCTCTGATACCATGAAAAAACTCAGAGGAAAAAATTTAGTTTTTTTTCTTGCTTTAGTTTCTGATTTATAAAGAGAGAAATAATCATTTTAAAGGAAATAAATCCTAATTCCTAAGAATCGATAATTGATATCCTAATTTCCTAAGAATCGATGGCGAGATTAGTTTCTATTTACAAGAGAACTAATAGTAATAAAGTAAGATTTCTATCCTTAATTATAGGGATTCCAACAGAGAGAGATCTATATCTCTTTAGGGTTTTGATAAAAATGTGATTTAGATTTTATTACTCCTTTCATCCTATAAATAAGGATCAATCTTGTTACATAAATAGAAAACCTATAATTTAGGCTCCTCGCAAACGGAAATAAACAACTAATGTTCTAGAAAGGAAAGAAAGCAACTAAAATAAAATCGCAATCAAGAAACATGAGGAAAAAATCAGAAAGCATCTTACCTTAAACTATTAAAGGAATATGTGGCAAGGATAAATTTCAAGGAATAAAAAGGGAAATTTCAGTTTGGGAACATCCTGGGGAAGAATTTTGACCAGTGTTGTTAAGGCGCTCACCTAGGTGTTAAGGCGCAGCTAAAAATGAACATTAAGCCTTTAATATTCTCAGGCAAAGCAATTTTACTGGGCGCTTGCCTTAATGCGCTTTTACTACACTTTGAGCTTCTAAGCTAGGCAACAAAAAGCTAACTTGAGTGAAGCGGTGAGCCAATTTTATTTCTTTTAGTTTTTTGTTTAAACTCAAATACCCCCACTTAGTGGAGAGGCAACCTTCAATTTTTCTTTTAACTCAAAGACCCACTCAATAGAAAAAACTTTTTAAGGGGAAAACCCAGATACCCATTGAAGCCGACTTTAAATTTTTAAGCTTCTTTTTTTATTTTTCTATTTTTTAAAGAAAAACTGAATTATTAATTTCTAAGCTGACTTTTAAGTTTTCTTTTTTATTTTAAAACTCAATTCTCTTTATTTTATTAACTATAAACCTACTATTCCTCAACCTTATTAGTCAAAACCAAATCTGAGACCCTACCAAGCAAAAGGTAAATAAGTTTTTATTCTCTATCTATTCTATTATTGCTTAATCTTTAATTCTATTTTTCCTCTATTTTATTTTTCTATTGCAATTTCTATTTGGGTAATATGCATTTGGAGCAAAGATTGATATTTCTTTTTTTGTTTACCGTTATTATAATGGTGAAGACATGAAAATAATGTAATTTTCTTTTAACCAACAGATCAACCATAATGTAATGTAATATATATCTATATGTATGTGCCTTATTTTACTCAGGCAAGCGCTTTTTTTGCGCTTTGCACCTCAGGCTATATAAAGGACTTTGTGCCTTGAGTGCGCCTAGCACCCTTAACAACACTAATTTTGACAATTGACAACTTCCAAAAATAGTAAACTTTTCTTCCAAATAGATGCTGAGTGTGCAAATAAACATCTTGTGCTAATCTACACTAATTTATTAAGATTTGATCCTAGGCTTGTTATATGCTTGGCATCTCTTTGACTGTAACGGATTAACCTGATTGGGTTATGTGGACTCGGAAGGCCCATATTCTTAGATGGAAGGTTCTTCAAGTGAATAAGTGACCCTCATCATGTACTTGTTTTTTAAAAATTAGTCTTTGTTCAATATTGAAAATATTGCAAGTCAATAACAAGTAAAATAGCATGCACATATAAAATTGAATCCAGATAACATGTAAAAGTATGCTACTTACCTGTTTATGTCCCCTTGAACCAAGATGCGGTGTTGCAAATGTTATAAAATTCATTGGTTCCAATCCAGCAATTCTATCTTCAGAATGCTGCTCAAGATCTTGCATTGAAGAATTTGTGTGCTCTCCAGTTAAAGTGCTCACAAAAGGACCTGATTGACCTAACTTTGTAGAATTCTCATAGAGCCTCCCTATCGCATATCTTGCAACAAGACCACCTAAAGAGTGAGCCACAAAAGAAATCTTCCGTACCTCAGGCCTACGTTTGACAACATCCAATACCTACATTGCATATTAGTCCAAAAATGAAGATATTTATGATATTCTCTCCCAAAAAGTTCCCACAACAACAATTTTCAGAACAAAATTCATGGAAGTGTCACATCAATCTACACACCACAAAATAAGAATAAACTTTCGTTACCAAATTACCTCTTGAGCTAGCCTCTCACCCATCATATCAACACCATCAAATGTCAATTTTGAGTAGTTGCATTCACTGCCTGTACACAAACATCAAGTCAATACCTATTACACACACACACATGCTAGGTAGAATATCCCAAATAAATGCAATACATGCAAAGATATGTTAGTATCAAAATTCAGAAGGGCTTCCTTAATAATAATTTCGCTTTAACTGTGACAGAAATACGACTTAGGAAAACAGCTGGTCTGACATATTGAGCAAAGAGAATACTGTCTAATAAAACAACTGGTTTGAGCAAAGAGAATACGGTCTAATTTGCTAAGGAACAAGCAAAAATTATTTCGCCAAACTTGTTTGATTTATTGAACTTGTGCAAACTTCAGACAGGCACTATCACTGTATTATTATCACTTTTGCTTAAATTTATCCATTTTCCTTGTATTAATCTCATCTTTTCAATCAAACAGATAATATTTGAAAAGAAGGGAGAAGAGACAAGAAAAATGCACAAAAGAAACTTACGGTGCTCTATTACTTTGTCAGGTAGTTTCGCCACAAACTTTTCTGCAGCAAATCTCCAATCAGCAGCACTGCAAACAAGGATAAAATTATTATGACTAGTTTATCACTTCCTTGAGTGAAGAATGCATAAATTGCATAGAAGGGAAGCAATTTATTCTAGATCACAAGCTAGGGTTGTGGTTAAACAAAAAATCATTAACCAAGAAAATGCTAGTAAAGTTCAAAGACTTCACAAAATTCTTGTAAGGAACAGCTCCAGCACAATATCTTAATAGAGTCTTGAGTTCAAATCCCAGTCATACTCATACCCCAAAAGGACCACAAATTTTTTTAACATTTTTTGTACATTATCGCTTTGTAATACTTAAATAAATGAAGATCATAAAAAGAATAACCAAACCCTTCGTGGAATTTCTAATATCCCCCAACAGTGCATGAAATAATGATCCTTAAATAAACGTCTTTCTACCCCTTCCTATGTATTTGGAGGAGCAGGTTCAATGAAGGACAGATACTTATAAGATACATCTGTTCACAACCATATCAACTTTTACGAAACAATAAAATATGACAAGGATATGATAACAAAACAACACACTTTTCTTTCTTTTTTTATTTTGGCTCAGCCAAAAGAAATTCTTTATTTGAATAATAGAAGAGTACAGTCCCAGAATTCTCTCCAACTGAGATTCCATAAACATGCAAATATGACTCCAAAACAGATAGAGACACAGCAACTTTCTAAACACCTGTTTCAAACTATCATCACCCATATTAGTCCTATCATTCCTTCAAACACCCATACACAATTCAAATATGGGCTTGTGATTCACCGCCCCTAACACCAAAGAGCCAGGTGCTCCATATAGCAATCAAAGCAGCATCTCAATAAGAAAATAAAATTCTATACAACAAACATGAGAGATAACAACCAATAGGAGAAAATCCCAAACCATGAAACTCTATCCAACCCATGAAACAGAGAGATTTTCTGCTTTAGTCATGCAAAGTTTCACCGTGCTAGAAAATCTTAACCTCGTGAAAAGGATGAAGGACAAGCTATATCAAAACAGTGCACCAAATTCTAACATAATGACCGAAATTGTCAATAGCCTGTAACTTTCCTAAGAAGGGGGAAAACATATATACAACTAAAGTTATTCCAAAAAATTCATAAGAAGACCTAAAGTATTGTTAAAACATAAAATACCTAAGATTTTATTGACATATTTGACAAAGAGAATCTACAGCCAAATCATATATAAAGAAGCATATTAATACAAATGATTTTCCTAAAAATCGTTTATTGATCATCAAGTACATAAAATAGTTTGAAGCCTAATTATTACATATCAAAGCAAATCCAAAATCGAAGTCCTCAAGTGGAGCTACCCTAATCCGCCTAGTATAAAATACGCCCCCATATAAAATAGTTTTTTCTTTTAAGTGTTTCAATGCCAAATGGATGAAGAACTCAAGAAACTGGTATGGACAGAGATAAAGTCTTTCGCTTCTCTTGTTTCTATATTTGTTTTCCACCACTTTCACATAAGCACTAGCATCTAGCACAATCTTCAAACTCTAAACCACCATGAATATCATGGAGGAGCAAAGTACTATTGTAGACACCAACTCCACAACATCAATCAAGGTGCTTCGACACGTTGGGTGCTTTGATCATTCCCTATCTTATTCTCACCGCTCTAGATCATTCCCTATCTTATCCTCACCGCTCTATGTCTCTAATGAAAATAGATTTTACCTTTCACGCTTCGTTTATCTTCATGCATATTGGGTTTTCTGTCCTCCTGTATTTCGCCTAAATGGACAGTAATAAGATAAACAATTTCTTTTCATTTTATCTCATGTTCCCAAGGGTCTCTAGAGGTTTATCCCTTTTAGAAGTGATTAACTCCCGAGTATAAACGGAACATGTTGTGCACAAAAATAAGGATGCAAAGGGTGTTTAGGAGCAAAAGTAAGAAACCTGTATAAGGGTATACACAGAAAACCTATATACGATTATAAATATAGTTTCAATTTAATTACTAAAAATACCTCCTTGGTAAAATTAAAACGGTAGAAATAGCAATAGACAGACGCGATATAGATTCTGAGCAGGTTCTGTAGGCTTTAAATTTTACGCAAAGGGAGCAGGCGAGATTTGAGGCAGCTGCCCTCTCCAGAATCTTTAAACCTTAAATCATTTAAGAATCAACGTTTTGAATTTTTTTTTTTTAAAAGCAGCTTGATTTAAAATTCAAATAAATATTCTCAGAAATATTTACGTTTAGGTCAAATCAATTGGAATTGCAAGAGGTTCCATCCAATCCAAGATTTCAAAATTATTTTTGAGGTTTTTATCTGTCAAATGCAGCGCGGCTTTAGTCAGAATACAACAAAAGGGTTTCAGATTTATGAGCTTCAATAAATCAAACATATAAAATTCAAAAGTTCTAAATCCAGATCCACATTTACATTATATTTGGTAGGAATAAAGGAAAATGCAAGAGAGATTCGAAAAAGAAAGGGTAAACTACCAAAATAGTCACTTTTGTTTGGCTCAAGTTACATTTTAGTCGCTTATGTTTGAAATGTTACGTTTTAGTCACTTATGTTATCATGTTGTAATATTTTAGTCACTGAGTCGTTAGTTTACATTAGCGTGTAATGATGAAAGCTGATGTGTACGTTAAATCATCATTTCAAACAAAATTCTAGGTTAATTTATACAATCGGTCCCCATATTTTTTTCGTTTGGAGCAATTTAATTTTTTTCTTTTATGTTTTTTTTAACTTTCTTTCTTTTTCCATTCTCTTATGTTTCTCATTTTGTTTTCCTCCCTTCTTCATTTCTTTCAACGTAATTTTTCTATGTTTTATTTTTTTGAACAATTTAATTTTTTCGAGTGACGCGAGCTTGTGGGCTAGTTACAAATGGAAAGCATAGAAAAACTATGTTAAAAGAAATGAAGAAGGGAAGAAAATAGAGGGAGAAGCATAAGAGAAAGGGAAAAAAAAAGTTAGAAGAACATAAAAGAAAATTTTTAAATTGTTGAAAATGAAAAAATAAAGGGACCAATTATAGAATTTAACCTAAAATTTTCGTTTGAAATGATGATTTAACGTGCCACATTAACTTACCGATACACCATTGTCGACAATTAATGACTCAGTGACTAAAATGTTACAACACGATAACATAAATGACTAAAACGTAATATTTCAAACATAAGTGATTAAAATGTAACTTAAGACAAACAAAAGTGACTATTTTGGTAGTTTACCCAAAAAGAAAATTAAAAAAAATAAGAACTTAAAACATTCACAAACTAACATCCAAACCTCTATCATGTTACTGCAATCATTTGAATCTTCAAGCATATTTTTTCATCTATTTGGATCCTCAAACATCTATTTACACTCAAACGAGCCTTCAATAGGACTGACATCGATGATGGCTTTTAACATCAAAGACTTAATTTAACTAAAGAAGATGCTTGAGATATCAGTTGATGGCAATAACAAATGTACTTGGGATAATTATTTAATTTTAGGTTTTTTTTTATATTTAAACCAATTTAAAAAATTGAAAGGAATAAAATTAATTTATGTGAGTTAGGTTGAGTGAAAAAATATAATGATTAAAAAAAGAGCGAAAAAATAAAGTGAAATAAATTATAAATATATAATTAATAAGAATAAAATGAAAAGAAAAGAAAAATGTTTATTTTTATGTAATATACAAAGGAAAATTATTAGGTGCACCGTCAATGGATTAAAAAGCTCCACAAGTAGTAGTGTAATGTTGCCATATCTGTTGAGAGAATATTTAAAAAAATATTAATATTTGGTAAATTAATAGTATATTTTTTGTATTCGCACTTAATCACCACTAATTTTACTTGTGAAATTTAAAAATTCTTTTGACAATTTATTAAATATTTTCCTTAAAAACGTTAAAGATAAATTAAAACAAACAAATATCATTTACTAAAACCGTATTTGTAGAGTTAAAAACTCCTTTACTAACCCATAACAAAAGCAAATCGTTTCAAATGTTTATGCTAAATATACGAAATGAGAGATAACAGCGCTTTTTTTCTTCTTTTTTTACTTAGTGGGAGATACAAGTTAAACATGCATATTTATAGGATTATGTATCTTTCGAAAGTTATTTTCTCTTATATCATTTTTAAATTTTACCAGTTAATGAATGAAAAGAATTCATGTTTCCATCATTCTTATAAAACACATAACAAAAATATATATTATCATCTCTTACGTTTTTCTCTTTCAATTTTTCATTTTTCCGAGCAACGCTTTAGTACAAAAGAGAGAAATTAAATAAAGTCGCAAATAAAATGATTTGTTTTCCTACCACATCTAAAAGGACCAGATTTAAGAAAGAAAAGAAAAGGCGCAGAACTAATCCATTTTCATTCATTTCTCTAGTTCTCTTGTTTCACTCCTGCGAAAGTAAATTTGAAAAGAAAACAAGGTTACTTTCGGTTTCGATTTCAGGAAATAGAAATTATTTTCGTTTTCTTTTGGTTAAAATTTTGAAAAATAAAAATAAAAATATGTAAATATTAGAAATTAATAATAAATATTTTTCTTATTTTCACTAAAAATATTTGTAAAAAATGAAAATGACGAAAATGAAAAGTTAAAAATCATATTTTTATTTTACTTCTGTTAAAAAATTTAATTAAAAATAGAAAATAAAAACTGATTTTTGAAAATAAAAATAGAACAAAGGGTAGCCTAATTTTCCTTTCGTACCTTTTTCTTGCTTGGGTTCGCTGAAACAGGCTTCTCCGTCCAAATTTTGCTCTTGGACCCAACTAAAAAATGCGGCTGTGCGTTTGCGGTGTACAGTGTTTCCTTGAAAATCGAATCTCTCTCGACTTTACTATTATTTATATATTTCAATTACATTCGCTTTTAAAATAACACCAAACATTTCAGAGTTTTTAAGTTTACTTTTTTTAACCACGTTTTTCTTTTTTTGTAAGAGGAGGAAGACTGAAGTTTTTGGCTAAAATTTCTTCACCAATTTTTCCAATTGTAACAACAAAATACCAAACTCGATATTTGTGAACTACATTGAATAATTCACTTTTGACCCAACAAATTTCAAAATACGCTTATGATTGAGGTAATTACAAGTTCAAAATTTTGGTTACTTGATAGTGATTTTACACATTGATCCCTAAAAGCTTTAAATGTTGCAGTCAAAAATATATTTTATATTTATCTTTGACAATTAAATTATGCTTAAACTAACTAATGGCCTGAATTAGGATATGATGCCAACAAAAACTATTTAGAAAAACAAATGTTTATGTCAATATATTTACTGGCAAAGCTAGCTTTATTATTATTATTATTATTATTATTATTATTATTATTATTATTATTATTTAAGGCAAAGCTAGCTTCAATATTACTAATCATCACTACCTTCCTTCGAAAAATGAATCATATTACCTCTCAAATTACAAAAATTACTAGTATGAGTTTAACTTTTTTTTAACAAAGTATTAGTTTAATTGAATTATTATTCTACTTAAAATTTTAATATCATTGAAATTCCTATAAAATGAAAGGTACCTTCCAATCAGGCCATTGACCATGATGACAAGATGCTCAGGCGAAACCTTGGAGGCCATGGCATCGGGATCGAAAAAGTCTTGGCCGCCACTGTCTTCTTCGACCTTGATCCGGTGTTCAGGCAGCGGCTCCTTACTCTTGAAGCAACCACCGGCCATACTCCGGACCCACGCCATCTGCATCTGCTGAACCCGCTCATACGATAGCCAGTTCAGTTTCGGCTTCCACAGCAGGAACCCTAAGTTACTGAAGCGAATGGAGTGGCGGTTCGAGTTGGGGATTCGGATCCTTCCAGGGCCTAGCGTGGCGGTTGGAGGTGGTGGAGATATGGCGGCAATCATGTGGAGGAAAGAAGCATGGACAATAAAGAAAAGGAAGAGCGAACTGAAGTTAGTTTAGTTTTTAGGATACAAATCTTTTTAATGTTATATATTATTTTGCACAAAGAAATTCAAAAGAAGAAAGATGGAGAAAATTGCGATTTTGTTCTTTCACGGAAGATATTTTTTGAAAGGAAAGAGAAGGCTAGGGAAACGGGTTGAGATGATTGGGGGGTTGGGGGAGATTCAATTCAACAATTATATAATAATGGTAATAACTAGTATGTTTTACTAACCTTTTGTGTTGGGTTTGTTATTTGACTATATTAAAATATAGAATAAATTTTAGAAAATTAAAAAATCAGGATAAATTATTTAATTGGTCAGGTTACTAGATATGGTTTAATTGAAAAAATATTTAAAAAAAATAAGTTTAAATTTTTAACTTGGTCTATACTTATTTTCAAGTTAACTGGTTTGATGCCTTTTTTCAAATTGATAGCCCGACTAGTTCAAACAACCATGACTCTATGTTTGGTTCACCAGAATGGAATAGAGCAAAATTTGAACAGGATTCGTTAGGAATTAAATAGATAGATAATAGGTATTATGTAGTTTAGTTAGTTGAATAGAATAACCAAGTAATAGTATTACATTATTTGGTTGAATTACATGTTGATAAAGAATAAGTGTGAAAATAACATTACTACCCTTCAATAAATAATATTTTATTTTTGCCAATTTTATATAAATTTGATTTAATTATATTTTTTGGTAATAATTTATATTAATGGCCAACTTAGCATTACTTTTAAGAAGTACTTTTGGGACAAAAATACTTTTGAGATAAAAGTATTGCTAAACAATATAATTTTAAGCTTTTTCAAAAGTTCTTTTTGAGATAAAATATTATTTGCAAAAGCATTTAGTCAAAAGTAAAAGTAAAAAATTTAGCTTTTACTTAAAAGTGTTTTTGGTCCAAAAGCATTTTTAAAAGATATTAAACTAAGCCTAAATAAGTAGGAAACCATGGGTTCATTATATATTGAAACATTTTATAAGAAAATAATAGTAAAATTTAATAATTTAACTCAAATTAATTAAGCAAAATAAATTTGGAGGAGAATTGATAAATGACTTATATGCAATAAGACTTAGACTTAACATTCAAGATTTCAATACCAATTTTGCCGACACAATCAAAGTTTGAATGGTGAATCTTCAAGAATACATGAAAAGATTTATCTTTCTTTGTATATATCAATTTTGTTTAGTCTAGTTGTATGAAAAATTATAAGTTGATATGATTTATAATTCATTATAGTAATATTTTATAGTAAATTTTAGTAACAAAATTTTACATTGTTTTAGATGGACTTTAGTAATACAATTTCGATTTATTTGCAAACTAGCACGTAAATTATATCTTATTTTCAAATTAGTATTTAAAGTATTTTTTAATTACAAATTATACTTGAATTATAAATTTTGTCTTACTTTATCTTCTATATATATTTTCAAGGTCAAATAAATCATCTTTTATCCTCTTGAGCATCAATTACACTTTTGCTGAGAAATGCCTCTAATAATTTACACAACAACTAAAGCTTCTGCAATGATAGCATTAAAAAATTAATATGTACAAAGAAAATCTGTAACCTAAAAGAATGAATTTAAAGACAAAAGGTAAAAAACTAAGCAAAACTAACTAGTTATAAATTAAAAATCACCTAATTGGCTATGAAGAACATTTTAAAGTTAAATTGATTCACTAAAATTGTAAATTTAACTATAAAAATTAAAACATAACTAACAAACACTACCCTAATTATCCCAAATAACCAAAGAGGACATGCTAGATATAAGCAATAAAAATACTATTTTATTCATTATCCCATTGATAATATATTTATGCAACATCTCATATAAATAGATCAAAATACAACATCAAGAAATATAACCTTCATAACACGAGCTTCCATATCCTAGCTCAGTTCCTTGTTAAATTTTGTCACCAACCCAAGGAATATTATAAAAAAATTATAATAGAATATAATGAAAATCATAGCTAACATTCTTTATGAAAAAATATAAAAAAAACTAAAAAGCAAACTTGAATTAAAGAAGTTAACAAATATCAAACAATTTTATAAACTAATCAACTCTAATGGTTCAACTTTGGGCATAATGAATCGTTGCCCTTCAACTATGTTGATTCCCTACTCACTCACTCTTTCCCTCTCAAAACTTTGAATCAAAGTGTCAAATGTTGACTTCAACTCATTAGGGCAACACCATTTTAGTGCAAGCTTCTCCTTAATCCAAGTAAGGATGCTTATATATATACAAAGAAATATTGTAACATCTATAAAAATTATTAGCATAACTTTTAAAAAATTAACAATAGAAAAATTAAACGACAAATTAAAGTATTTATCCAGCATATAAAAAATGTAACTGTTTGGTTTTTATACTAAAAATGTAACTGTTAAAAAGCAATAAAAATAATATTGAAATATTTATTTATTGATTAAAATGTAACAATGGAAAAGGAAAAATCAAGACACTGAATCAATGATAAAAATATAAAAATAAATTATATGTTTATAATTAACAAATTAATCAAATCATATCTACTTATTAAAAGAATGAATAAGATATATATAATTCTTTACTTGAACAATTTTAAAATTATGTTATTATATCTTTGTCATCATTTATGATTTAGAATATAAAATTATTATTCTAAACTATTCAACATATAATAATTTAAAAAACTTATAAGGAGTTAACTAATTTTCTTGAGATATAGAAAAGTTCACGTTAGTACTTACAAAATATTAAAATAAAAAAATTACATGCTTGTTATAAGGTAATTAAGTGTCAAACTCCCAAAATCGACCAATCCAAAAATATAAGTAAAGTATGTATATAAACTGTTTGGCACACTGTGTAACATAATCTGCCACCCTGCTGACCTAATGGCGAGTCAGAGTATTGACGCATACTAGCGTTAGAGCATCCACCCATTGACTGTATCTAAGGAATTATTAATTGTAGGATGCTTTCAAGTGAAGAAAGATTACGTCCAAGAAAGTGCGCGCCTAAAAAGAGTACGCCCTAGAGTTTTGTTTGAGCACTAAGAGCCTGTCAAGTGTATGAGGAAGCTGTAAGAGACTTAATTGTCTTTAAGACCACGACGAACATGAAACACCGCCAAGACATAGTACACTTGATTTGCATGAATACTATTCAAGTGGATCTTATACTAAGTTTATTTGGGAGTTATTTGGATTTTATAACAACAAAAGTAAATACCAGAGTAAGGAGCAGAGTAGCAAGATATACGAAAGATTGTTTGTACACTAAAACAAGCCAACTAAACAAATCATTACAACAACATAGTTGGCCACTTCTCAACCGGAGTCAATTGGATTGATTTGACCTTCCTCATGACTGGTCAACAGTAAGTTAGACTTTCGCCAGATTTTCTTTTACCTACCCTAGATTTGGTACGGAAATCAAAGGGATCGAGAGTATATTTATGGGAAGGGGACATTTCAAATGTTTTTTCCTATCTACTTAATGTTCAGGTTCTTCTTTCTAACATCAATATTCTCTTTTTATTCTTCGTTAATGTAACACCCCTAACCCGTATCCGACGTTGGAACAGGGTTATGGAGCATTACCGAACTTTTGACTTAAACAATTATACATTTCAAAATCAAGTATCATACAAATCAAAATCCATTCAAATACATTCATACAGTCCCTGTTACGAGCCCTCGAGGCCCTAAATAGACATTAAAAGTGGTTCGGGACTAAACTGAGTATTCAATAAATTTTTAGAAAAATATTGAAAATTTTTCAAAATGCAGAGGACACATGCCCATGTTTCAGGTTGTGTGGGCAATCAAAAAGGGATCAAATGGTCGTGTCCCAGCTCATGTCTGACCCCATATAACTCATTGACTTGGGTCACATGGCCAGGCCACACGCCCGTGTGCCATGCCGTGTACCCTTCGAAATGGTCTCACACGCCCGTGTGCTAGGCCGTGTGAAGCTACTGACTTGCTTTCTAAAGAAATTACAGGGGACACACGGTCGTGTAACACACAGCTGAGACACATGCCCGTGCCTCTGCCCGTGTGGATAAAAATAGGTCATTTTCCAAGCCATATTTCTCACCCAAATTGGTGTCAACCTATACACATCAAAATACATAAACCATGGTATAAATAGGCACTCAAGTCCAACCAATGTCAAGTTTATAACATGTACATTCACACCATAATATGATATCCATAAACACATTCATTTGACCACTTTAAAATATACCAAACATACTTCAAATGTTACCTAAATGGTCAATTACATATATGAGACATTGTGCCTAAAACTTAGCATACATAATCATCTTCATTTCAACCAATTAATGTCAAACACAATTTCACAAGTAAGACATTCATATAGCAATCATACACCATATATTAAAGGGCCATTTAAACATATGTACATATCAAAATATGTGACCACCTTACAAGCCATATCAAATGGCCAAAACACAACAAGACATAGAGGCCACATTAGCCAAAACACCTATACATGCCATTTAACCCAAATTATAAAGTCCAAAGTACCAAAATAAGAGTTTGATAGTGTGACGCGATCTCCGACAACTTCCAAACAGAGCGAGCTTCTGAATCACTATAAAATACGAAAATTAAAATAGAGTAAGTAATTAAGCTTAGTAAGTTCTTATGGCTAATAAATACAACTTACCATTCATCCACAATTTAGATAAGCATAATTAAAACATAGGTAAATTTCAATTCGCCCAAAGCCTAACACATAATCACAATCATGTTAGTCATGTATGAATACGTCAACTATGAATTACTTTTCGTACTTTATACGAATACTTGTACTAGTTCGTATGAACTATTATAATCCACGTATCATCATCTGTGCCCGTTGAACCATTTGGAATACTATCAGATGCTCAGGTATCTCGCACACTAAGTGTCAATACGTGGTCAAAACCATCTCTATCTCATATCTCATATAGATGCTCACTCTCGAGCCATCACTGGGTCTATTCACACAAGCTGTTAGTCAAGATGTAGCTACACGGTGCTACTCACAGAAGTTATAAAGTAAATGCAACACATGCTGGAAACTCAGCCACCGGTAGGACGTATGAGACCAACACCCAAAACACGGTAACCCCTAATGACATGTCATTTGTATCATATCTATTCCTAAGGTTCAACCAGGATCCATACATTGCCGATACCTCGTCAATAATTTTCGTGGTGTCGTATCATCACAATTATATCAATTAAGCATTTAAATACATAATTTAATGCTTATTAAATATACAACTTACCTCGAATTAGTATGGAGACAATAGCTCGATTAAGCTTTAAAAACCTATTTTTAAGCTTCAAAAACCTATTTCTTCTTGGTATTTTCGGTGGGGATGATGAACAATAAAGATGATATCTTTATTTATTTTGTTTATTTTATCTTTAATTATCTTTTTACCAAATTACCCTTACCTAACTTTAAAAATTACTCAATTACCAAGCCATGCACATCCACTAACTTAATTAATGGTCTAATTACCATATAAAGACCTCCATTTTAAAGTTCTATAGCTATTTAACACCTTTAGCTATTAGAACACAACTTTTGCACTTTATGCGATTTAGTCCTTTTTTACA
The DNA here is from genome assembly GCF_025698545.1 of Gossypium raimondii. Classification (NCBI taxonomy): domain Eukaryota; kingdom Viridiplantae; phylum Streptophyta; class Magnoliopsida; order Malvales; family Malvaceae; genus Gossypium; species Gossypium raimondii. Next base: position 18,647,374 of record NC_068572.1, on the reverse strand, counting down.
AATTGAGCATACAAACGGTAAAATTTCTTAACAAAATTTTTATACCATAATTCTAACATGCTGTAGACCACAAAATAATATTAAAATAAAATTTACGACCTCAGATTTGTGGTCCCAAAACCATTATTCCAGTTTCATTAAAAACGGGCCGTTACAGTTAAGATCAAACTAAAATCTCGTTTAATGAGTAGATGATTCAACCTTCGGGTAAGTCTTACAGTTTTACATGTTACGATTATAGAAGGGAAAAATGTTACAATAAGGGTCTGCTTAGGGGTCGCATGTAGTTGAAATGTTGGTAAGCTGTTTGTAATGGGGATTCTAATGGAAATCTTATGATCTTTTAAGCAATTGTTACTACTGGATTGGGAAAGGCAATCAAAACAGAAACTCCAGGTCGAAGTAAAGGTAGGTATCTGGTGAGTTTCTAAACCCGACTTCTACACACTATATTATAACAATTCCTTGTAGGGTCGATGTGTATATCTTCTTGAGAAGTTGTTGTGTGTATGTATGGTTATATATGTAACACCCCTATACCCGGTCCGATTGTACGGACCCAGTATAAGACTATTACATTTGGTATAAAAATAGTTTTGGCTAGATACTGTTTAATTTAAACAATTATACATAGTATTTTAACTTATTTAACCCAAAAATTATTAATATAAACATGTGGGGTCATTATTGGATGTTAGATTATGTTTAGAATTGATTTTAACATTATTTTTACTCAAAACAGGGGAAAAGAATCGATACTAAAACAAAATGTATCGATACCTTTTAAAAAGGTATTATACCACTACACAAAATCAATATCAAAATAGCATTCTGGAACTCTGAAAATTTAATTTTTGATAAAGGTATCGATACCTTAGGCCTAGGTATTGATACCCGGCCTCGATATCAATACCAATGACAAAAGCGATACCAAAATCATATTTTGTTTTGGCAATTTTGCATTTCAAAGCCTAGGTGTTGATACATTGGGTAAGTTTTGGCAAAAATCAGTTTAAAAGTTCACTAAACCCCTTGCAATATATACTAGATTCTTCTCAACACATAAGACCAATTCAAGATGTATTAAAACTACTTAAAACAACTCCAAATCGATCACAATTATGACATTAACAAACCACATTTGCGAACATACCTATAACATCAATAATTCGTTTCATATAGAACCAAAATACTTCAAGTAAAACCAAAATAGATAGAGTTTCAAGAGTTTGTGTTTTAGTCCCTAACACGGGAACACATTTGGTCTACCTATGTACATGCCATTTTAACTCAAAATATAGTACCTACTCTTTTAGCTCTTGAGGATGTGATGAGATGAGAGATCTTCTAGCCCAACTCTATCTCTTCGAGTCTAACTGTACCTACGCTTTAAAATAAATGCGTTAAGTCGGTGAAAGCTTAGTAAGCACTACAAGAATAAATAGGAAAATGAATCGTAACATATTCTTTTAAAATTATTCAATTTAATACATGCTTACACACGTACTAAATTCATACAACTATACCTTGCTTTAACAAAATTTAACTTACCTTTGAAAGTTACTAAACTTACCTTAACACTTTGATAATTCACCTTTTTTTACATTTCATATCTTTAGCCCATAATAGACTTTTATAGAACATATTAGATATACGGAACAAATACAAAGGTGTATTATTATGCACTATTGAACAGAGAGCACAAATGTGCTAAACGGAGAGCACTAATGTGCTAATAATCGGAGAGCGTGCTAAGGCCCCTTAATGGCATGCCACTAATATCCTAGTAGTTCTAAATTCCATCTACTTGGGTATTAAAATTGAATTTCATACATTTAAATACTTTACATAAGTATTTCAGAAAATATTTCTCATTTCTCCATATCTACAATTTAATCCCTATTTCACAAATCACAAATATCACACCTTTTTCACACATATGCTTTTACCACAACATCATTACTTAGTGTTCAAACAAATATACCATTTCATATTCTCCACCTATAATTTTCTTTACAAATTTCATAATTTCATAATTTAATCCCTTTTATTATCAATTTACAAATATAAATATTATTTAGTATTTTTATTCTAAGTAATTACATATTACAATATAAGCATTTAAATAAAACAATTTAAAATCTTGTAGCACTTACAATAAAAAAGGTTAAGAATGTATTTTCTTCTTCCTTCACTCATTGGCCTTTTCTTTTCTATTTTCTTCAATTTTATCCTCTCTCTTCAATTTCATATAAAACATATATAATTTATAAGTTAAAACTAAAATCATACAACTTTTCTATGCTAGTTAATGAAAATAAACATATATGACATGATAATTTTATCATCTCTTACCTTAGCTATTTGAAAACCCAAAACCCTAACTTATGCTTTTCTCTCTTTCAACCCACCTATGAAAGTTTTCTTATGAAATAAAGTTGTTCACTAGCCTTCTCTTTAGTTTTTACTAAAGAAATTTCAAAGAAAAAGAAAGGTTTGAAGCTTGAATGGTTCAACAATGGAGGAAGGACATGAAGGAAAATAAAAAAAAAGTTGGATGGAAGTTAGGGGAAAATAAGTGACGGTTTGGGGTGAAAAAGATGATAACTTTTCATCTTTTCTCCCACTTCCTACACCATTCTACTAAAAATATCTCACCGTTTTTTATTAAAATGGTAAAATTGCTAATAAGTCCTTAAGCCATCCATCTTTACACTTTTACCTATCATCATACACCTAAGAAATATCTACTTGACTAATTAACACTTTGTCCTTCCTCATCTTTCATATTTCCTAAGATGACTCATACAACACTTTGGTTAAATTTCTTTTTGATCCTTCCTTCCTTCCTTTCTACCACTACCATGTATCTCCTAACTTATTATTTTTCCTACTTTGGCCACAACAAATCCTTTATTCTTTCAATTAATTCAATGCATCTATTTAAAATTTCCCTACCTAAAGAGTATTTTTCTAATTTCTTATTGCATCTAAATACTCCTTAATTTAATACACAAAAATCCTATTTATTATATTTCAAAAATTTTGTACTAATTCTTGACCCGATCCATCACTGTACCTAACCCCGAGTTAAAATGCGAATGTCACAATATGTTCTCTGTGAATCATTCATATGTATATTGTGAAGTGTATGATGAGCTGTATGAATATGACAATGTGTGGTAAGCATGAATGGGAAGTTATATGTTAGGAAGTACGACTTTGTTAAGATTATGAGTGAAGTCTGTGTAGATGTGTCTATTATGTTATTTGAGTGATGCATGACAATGTATGTTGGCATTAAGGGGGTTCGAGCGGAGTGTTAGAAAAATATGTGATACAATAACTAACCCCGCATTGGTGCTTTGATGACATTCGTCAGGATAGTAAACACGAGAAAAGGCTAGTGTGGTAATCATTGTGAAAATAGTATGGCCATCATATTCTGTGAATCCCTTATGGCGAACTCTCTGTGAAGCCTTTGTGGGAAACTCTCTATAAAACCTTATTGGCGTATTATTCGGAAAGCCTCAGTAGTAGTGAAATATGGGAAATGCTTGTGGCAAGTTTTCTGGAAGGTCTGTATTGTGAATTTTGCAACGCCTAAATGAGGAGTTGACATTCCACCCTTGTGGCAAGACCTAGGCATGTCTATGAAGCATTATTTGAAAGAGTTCTCGATAGTGTACCCATTTAAGGATTCCGCCATAATGATCCGCCATGTCGGGTAACTTGTGTATTTGAAATATTGGTGGTGCAAGTGCCTGCCAAACTTGGAATTTCTTAAGTTTTGTATTGAAGTCATCTAAGATTCTATTACTTAAGTTAAAACGTTATATTCTTCTAAGCAAGTCTGGTTTTCTGGACTAATTTGAAAAAAATATATAACTAGTGTTCTGATAATCGCTATATCCTGTAAAGGAATCCTTCAATGGTAGCATCCGTTGGGTATCATTTTGAAAAGTGCATTCAACTACTATCTGCAAAGTAATTGTGTAATGGAATTTAGAATATGAGGTGAAGTTTGTGATCCGCCAATTGGGTGAAATGTGTAAAAGATGGTTAAGTGTAGAGATTCTCGCATGGTTATCTGCCAACTAGAAATAAAAAATGTATCTGCCAAGGTTTGAAAGGAAGTCCAGAATCTTAAAGTCGAGGATTTCAACAATAGAAAGGTAATGTTGGTTGAGTCTCATTAGGTTCCATTGAACTTATGGGTGTTTATTTGCAATGCAGGTTATTAGGTTTGAACCAGTTCGCTAGAGGGGATCAAGCTAGGAATGCACCAATGTGGATGGTTGTAGAGTGATATTATGCATACAAAGGGACACTTTTGAACATATGGTTTCAAATGGCGAATAGAATTACACATCACGATTGAGTCTAATTTAATAAAGTTTTAGGTGATATTGTCTTATACTATCATTGGAAATCAATTGTAATCAAACCAACGTTTACTTTCAGAATCTAACTTAGAATAAAAATAAATAGGTAAAAAGCATGTCTAGTAAAGTCTTCGCCTATGTTAAAATTTTTGTTAAGTGTTTAAGTTTGGTGGCATCCCATATTCGAATCCAGTAACTTAGGTCGGGTATAGGGTGTTACATTAAGGATATAATAATATTATTCTAAAAAAAGATATATTGATATTAAGTAAAAATAATTTAATTTTGATTAATTATTTAATAATAATTTTAAAAAACAATTATAATTCTAATAAAATAACTATTATATTTACATACTTATTTTGCCCCTATTTATGTGATAGAGTCCCTCAAGAGGTGGTTTTATATAATAAGTGAAAATTATTATTTTTAAAGAAAATGAAAAGTCTAACATGATATTATATAAAAATAATTATAATTCTAATGAAAAACTTATTATATAAAAGTGAAAGATTCATTTTACTCTTAAATTTAAGTTTACTCCATAAAATTCCTTTAAGAGGTGGTTTTATATAATATATAAATATTATTATTTTTAAAGAAAAGAAAAGGTCTAGCATTATATTATATAAAAATAATTTCATTTTGATTAGCGAGTTAATAATAATTTAAAATAGTATTATATTTAAATTCTCATAATGCCCTTATTCATAACAAAAGAAGTGTTGAAAAGTTATCTATTTTGCCCTACTAATTTTTAATGACTGCAAATTACTGCAATACCCCAATTTACTCCTAATGGCTCCCTTAAAAGCTCGTTTTATAATATATATATATATATATATATATATATATATATATATAAAGTTAAGTAATAAAATATCCAATTTACCCTTAAGTTAAATAACAATATTTTAATTATAGAAATTTGATCTTTTAATTAATACAAAATATTTAAATATTAATTTTAGAAAATAATATTAAAACATTATTTAATGACTATAGCATGATACTAAAAATAATATATATTTGATTATATAAGATGATACTTTAATATATTTGAAAAATAAAATTTAATATTATATGATGTATTTATAAATGTTTAATTATAAAAACATAAATCTATATTTATATTTATATTTATATTTATATTTATAAATAAAATATTTACTTTTATTATTATCATTTTTATATTTGCCACTCTTTTTTTTTTTTTTTATGTTCTTCATCAAATTGTAGAAAAACCCAGAAACATCCCCATAAGCCCTGTTACTGATCGCCGGACGCTGTGGCTATCGTCGTGTTCTGCGTACTGTTGTTAGCTCAAACCCAGAAATCATCACCTGAGCTTTCTCTCACTCTCCTCTTCTCATATTTTTCTCTCTTTTTTAAAAAAATCACCCAAATTTTGCAAATTCTGTAAAATATCTCATAATTTCAAGCTCTTTTATCTTCTACCCAAACGTCTGTATTTTCTTATATGTTGTTCGGCACGGTTATCTCAACCACCACTCTAAATTGGAAACACAACTACTTGGTCAAAAATCTTAGAGAAGGATTTTCTCTTTTGAATTTTGTTAGCAAAATTATTTCTCTGATCATATGTTTCAACAAATCTTTTATTTATGGATATTCTTGGGGAAAAAAGAAGAGTTGGTTCTGTTCGGCTATTCAGACCCCCCCGCCAATGCGTATTACTGTGTTTTATGGAATAAGGTTTGCCGACCTGTCGTGTTCTTTATTCAGTGAAGCAAACAATGAAATGATTGTAGTGCATGGAATAAACGCGCAATGGAATTGCGATTCCGCATAATCAAATAATCAAATATAGTTGACTATAATTGAATAAGATTGTAATGGAATAGAACTGTAATTGAATAGAACTGTAATAATGTTCTTGTGTTTGGTTAAATGCAATATACATTGTAATAGTATAAGAAAAAAAAGCTTAAATGACCAAAATACCCTTAAAAGATTTTTTTAGGTAGATGATTATTGTTATTGTTATTAAATTTTAATAAAATTATTGTTAAATATATTTTATTAAAAAAATAATAAATAATTTAATCATATTTTAACATAATTATTAAATATAATTTAATAAAATAATATATAATTTAATAACATTCTTAATATACTTTGTACAAGCCCAAATCTGCCCGGGCCCGCACACACAAAGTAAACCAATAAAAAATAATAAAAATGGCAGTCCATTTATAAAAGTCCAATAACAGTAGTCCAAATTACAATAAAAAAAACTAAATACAAATCAGCCCAAAAGACCCAATCCAAACCAATCCTTGCCTAACCCAGTTGCAGTAGCCCAACACTCGGTGGCCCAAATCCAAGTTTCCAGAAACCCCTAGGGTTTCTGGAACAGTCTGCGCCGTAGCTGAAACCAGGTCCCCTCCCACACACGCCGCTCCAGGACTCCACGTGCGCCTCCACTCCAGCTGGCCTCGCACCTGCAACAGACGCAACAAACAAGTAAAGAAAGCAAGAATAATAAAATAATAGCAAAATAACAGAGAAAAATAGCAAAATAATTCTTTTAATTTTATTTTATATTCGGCTATATAAAGCCGATTGGAAATTTGTAAAAGGAGGGATACAAATACGGAAATCAGAAAATTTTAAAAGAAATCTAAGAAGCAAATCAGAATTTACTAAAGGTGGCTTGAGATTTTTTTTTCTTTTCGCTGCTTTTCTTTTTTGTGGTTTATTCATTGTGTGTAAAAAGAAAAAAGAAAAAGAAATAGTAAAGAGGCGAGGGATTTTACCCTAGTGACTGCGCTGTTGAAGCTCGCGTCCTCCTCTGGTCTAATCGGAGTTGGGGGCAGAGAACGACAGATTGGAAAAGGGCGAAACCCTTAGGGCATGTTTGGTTCGATGTAATGGAATAGAGCTGTAATGGAATAGAGCTGTAATGGAATAGATGCGTAATAGTAATTCAATTGTTTGGTTGAATGGAATGTAATAGAACTGTAATAGTATTCTTGTGTTTTGTTGAATGAAATGATGATGTAATAGCATAAGGAAAAAAAATAAAATAACTAGAATACCCTTAGCAGAATTTTTTTTAGTTAGATGATTATTGTTATTATTATTAAATTTTAATAAGATTATTAATATAAATAATAAATAATTTAATCATATTTTAACATAATTATTAAATATAATTTAATAAAATATATAATTTAATAAAATTATTAATATTAAATATTCTTATATGAATTTATTAAAATCAAAATATATAATACTATAAAATATAATTTTAACATAATTATTATTAAATATAATTTAATAAAATATATAATTTAATAAAATTCTTAATATTAAATATTCTTATATGAATTTACTAAAATCATAATATATAATACTACAATACTTACAAATTCTATTAATCTGGTCCTAACTTTAAAAATTCAATAAACTTAACCTTCAATTTTACATATTATATCAATTTAACCTTTATTCTTAAAATTCAAAAATAAAAATTAAAAACTAAAAAATTAAACATTTATTTTAGATAAAATACATACAAAATTATAAAATATTTATAAATAAATGAATATCTATTTTCTCATTTTTAACATGACATTTATTTATTAGAATAATAAATTTATAAATAAAACAATTTAAGGAGAAAAGCAATGAAAAGAATTAGACAAATTTAAAAAATTTTAAACATTAACGCCACCATGCTTAATTTTTATAAAACTACAATCTAATATTGAAAAGATAAAGTTGACGTCCTTAGATTGTTGGCCCAAAACGCCAAATTTACATCCATGCGAAATTTTTCAAGTACTTTTAACTGAAACCAAACTTGGGAATAAAGCACAGGTCATTCGCTTTGCCGCATGTTGCAACCAAGGCCAATCTGAGTCACATAGGTCATTGGAGAGTTGCCATCGTTATCCTTGAATCTTTATGCGCATTTTGTTTTACAAGAAATTTGGCAATGTCTTCCCTCTCACACATAACAACATAGTGCAATGGGGTTTGACCTTCATTGTCCTTCCAATAGAAAGAAAAAACAAAGATTTTAACAACAATGCTTACAACACTAGAAAGAGAAAAGAGAAATATAGAGCATTGTGCACCATTTAACATAAAAAATTTCTTATTTACTTCGGTATGCTTTTGAAAACGGTTCAAAAACACTCTAAAGACAGTTATTTCACATTTATTTTTGTGCATTACAGGTACATCAGACAGGGATTGTTTCAGCACACACAAATAGGTTAGGAGGTGAATACCAGTAAAACCGTAATAGCGATACAATAATTACCTTAGCATTCACATCAGCATTCCTGCTAAGAAGTGCTTCGGTAATTTTAAGATGGCCACGATCTACAGCCCAATGCATCGGGGTCCTGCCTTCACTGTCTGCAAGCATCAAATGCAAACAAGTTACTTGATTAAGCAAAGTCTTTCAGGCCCATGTATGCAAGTTTAGTTTTTTCTTTAAAGGAGGAAAAACAACTAAATAGAAACAAACCTTGCAAATGCACAAAAACACCACTTTCAATGCATTTAAGCAAATTATCTAGTTCTCATTCTCTGGAAAAAGTGTGGATAGCATCCATTTTCCTGAAAAACAATAATCATTCCCATCAAATGTCTTGGATACTAGAAAACAACATGCTCAGTTAGTAAGCAATAAAGAATATTTAGTTTAAATGACAGGAAGGAAGTCTAATTCATTAATGAAACACTTATAATTATGCACTCCTTTGTGCTAATAGAAACCATTCCATAGTCGAGCATACCAACAATTAGAAATAGAAACTTATATAATATCCAAGGCAACACCAATGTTTGTGAAGAGAATTCAGAATTACGAACAGCCAAAAACAAAACTTGAAAATAACCTACATAAAAGTGTTCAATGTTATATTTCATATTTACTCTAGGGTAATGCTATTTTCTCCACCAATTTAAAAAACATTGAGCATGACTAACTATCCACAGAAGCAAGTAAGAAAACGAAATTCTAAATTCTAGAAAAGAAACCAACTACTGCAAAACTTGAGAGCATCAGGAATAACCATTCTCTTGTCTTATCATATAGTGCAAGAATCCCCTCATAAGCCTTCAATTCACACCAGCGAAAGCTGCCACTCCATGCTTAGTCTTTGTAAGGAATCATCCTGCAAACAAAGCAAATATCAATTACCATAAGGACAGTCAAAATGAAGCCCAGTTATATACTCCATATATGCTGAATCCAAACGCATTGCCTTTGCACCATAAGATTCATAGACCTTGTCAGCTATTAGTTTTCTCTCAATCCAACAATAATAACCTCAAGCACACTTATTCTACTCTCTTTCAATTCGTCCCTGCATTTTACCAATAACTAACTATAACAAACACACAGATCTCTAACAAGAAAAACCAATAGCAAACTCTCATTATTAATTTTGATATCAAACATAACTAAACATATAGATTCCTTTGGTTCTTTTGCAATATATATTCCAATATCCAAATCATAGAACTTCAAATAAATAGAAAAAAAATATCTCAAAAAGTTTATAATAAAGGCTTCCTAAATTACCAAGCATCAAAAACCCAGAAATTTCCATCATTTTCATTCACAGACCAAATAAAGAACTATGAACTAAAAATTTCCATCCTTTTCATTCACAGACCAAATCTCAACATAATCACTGTAAAAATAAAATAAAATAAAAAAGTATTCTTGATCATTTATGAACTAAAAATTGAGAAAAAAATAAACACACAGATCTTTTTTGAAAAAAAGAAAGAACCGTATTAGGTGATAAGAATCCTATCTTAATTTAGGTTGAAGATTCACCTTCTCCCTCTAGTTGATCGAGAAGCACGATCCAGGAAGACTGCTGTATCTTCTTTACCGGTTCCCATGGACACAACAGTAAAAACTTCACCAGTTTCGCCAGTGGAGAGGAACGGAAAACGTGAGATGGAGGGTGCTTTTTGATCGGTGTTCTAAGTCTAGTTGTGACGGCAAAGAGAGGTAAAAAAGGGAAGGAGAAGACGACGAGGAGAGTGGAGAAGAAAGCTAGAAAGAAGAAACAAAAGACGGAAAGGGGAAGCGTGGATCGGGAGGGTTAAACAGGGCATAGAAATCGGGAGGGTAATACGGGAGCTAAACCGAGCTTTTGGAAGGGAATAGAAATTGGCCAATTTTGGGGAATAGCCGCGTAATGTAATAAGCCCGTAATAAGGCATTACACCCAACCAAACAGATGAATAGGTGGGGCAAACAGAATAGGGTTGTAATGGCATAGCCATTACACCCAACCAAACATGCTGTTAGGTTTTTTTTGGCTTTTTTTTTCTTTTCTATTTTGAAAAAGCAAATAAGCATTTTTAGGTTTTTTTTTTTGGTTTTAAAACTTCTGTGAAATGACGTCGTTTGAGGCCTGCTTCAGTGGCCTCAAAACGACGTCGTATAAGGCTTGTGACCTTAGATTTGACCCGTCTGCCCTTAAGATTCGCGTGTTTTTACGGTGAAGGGGATATTTTGCCCCAGGACCCTCCGCTTTTGCGCTGTGGCAATCTAGTCCATTCTATTTCTTTAATTGTGGCCGCATGATTTCCTGTTAGTTTCATTTTGGTCCATGATGAAACGCTACGTTTTAGGGCTGGGGATATTTTCCTATTTAGTCCCCATGTTATTCACGCGTTCCTTTTTTGGCCCTCAATTTTATTTTATTTTTTTTTCTTTTTAATTTCGAATTAAATACAATTTAATCCATACTTGTCTAATTTAATGTACTCGATTTTTATTTTGTTTAAAATTCATTATTCTATTTTAAAAAAAATATATTTAATTTTAAATCTAAAATTATTTTTATGTTTAAGCTTAATATATTCTTAAATTTATCATCAATATTATTTTAATTTATAATATATTATTATTTTAAATTTATCATTAACATTATTTTAAGTTTATCATGTATTTTATTTAAAGTTATCATGTATTAGTATTTTGAACTTATCAACTATGGTTATTTAAATTTAGCATGTATTGTTTTATGCATTCTTGTTGTAAATTCAATATAATTTGTATTTATTCTTTAACGTTTTATTTTAATTATAAAATCCTCTTTATATATATTGCTATGTTTTAAAATTTATATAATAATACTCTCGTATAATACAATTTATATATACATAGTTTATATTTTTATTTTATATATATTATTGATTTCATATTATTATTATTATTATTTATTTCTATATATATATAATTTATTTCTTTTAAAAACTTATTTTATTATATTTTACTTATTTCAACTTTTTACCTATATCATTATATATATTATTATCCATATTGAGTTTTTCATCCCATATATTACTTATTAGATAAATATATATGTATATTATTTTGTGTACTACTTATTTTGATTTTCTTTTTATACAATATTTATTTTAAAATTCATTTAGATATTATCATTTTACATAGTATTTATTTTTATCTTCATTTTTAATCTATTTGGACTTTCTTATATATATTATTTATTTTAAAATTTTATATATACAATTTATTGATTATAATTGCCTTTCTTTCACGCTATTCGTTTCTTTAGTTATTTTAAAACTGGTATATTTTGTTTGTGCATGTGTTAATTTGCTTGTTTTTTTAATTAGCTTTTCACTAGCTTTCAAGTATTAATGTTAGTATTTACATAATATGTGATGTGAGATTATTGCTCTTATGTGTATTGTATTGCTTATTTGCATTTATTGATTATTTGTCGTTCATTAGAGTATATTTTGTTTTACGAATTATCACTTCGCGCTGTACATTATCATTCTATCGCATTCTATTTGCTTAAAAGGTTACGTTTAATATCATTTAAGTATCAAAATCATTTTATTCAAAAGTCTTTCAAAGTCACGCAATGGTTGGTATTTTGGAGCTTCGAGAAAATTGCATCCTAACTTACTGGACTCCAATTTTTGTCGTTGAATCTAAATAACCGAATATTCTTTTTTCAATAAAAGCGTATAATTTTTAAATATAAGGTCTACTCTCGGGATTTCAATACGTTGTATCATAACTCATTGGATATGATATTTTGTTATCTCGAGACAATGATTTTTCTAAAAGGTAATAAAAGTAAGTTGTATGTCGTATTTGGAACATCGAGAAATCGTGCCCAAACTTACGGGGTTTCGATTTTCTCATCGAACCAAAATGACCAAATATTTTTAGATTTCAAAAACATGAAATTTCGATAAAAAATTAAAGGCTAGCTTATTTTCGAGGACTCAAATATCACATCCAAACTTACAGGATACGACCTTTTCTCACCTCGGGATGAGAGGGCCTTTTATACTCGTTCAAATTTATCCAAGTATTGTTTCAAAACAAAATATATATAGCATTAATAAAAGGGATCGTATTTTAATCATTTCAAGTTTTGACATTCAATGTTAAGACATTAATTAATCAACTAGGTACCAATTTTTAGCGTTACGAGGGTGCTAACCCTTTCTCGTGCGTAATCGAATCCCGAATCCGGTTTTTCAAATTCCGTAGACCAAAATTATTTTCAAGGTAATTCGATCACAGCTTAACAAAAGATCGATGGCGACTCTATCCTATTTTAAAGTCGACCCTTTTTATTAAAAAGTGATTTCGATAGCTTGGCGACTCCACGGGGATTGGTTTTGAGAGTCAAGCCACAAATTGATTATTTACTGTCTTTTTGTCAAAAATTGAAAGTTTGATTTAAATTTGCGATCCTTTCGTTGCATTTTTATGGTCTGCATCGTTGTGGTATGTTTGCTTTATTGGTTCGAGTTTTTAACCATTGCATATTGCATTGCATGACTGTTTGGTTATACCTTTTTAAATGGGAGTGATAAACTATTCCTTCGTGAGGTTTTCACCTCCGTATAGGATAGTGGATCACTTTTAGGATGCATCCGTACCTATGCTTTCGTGAGATTTTCATCTTCAGATAGTCATAGGAAATGTATTCCTTGAACCGAACTCGGTCCGTATGAGCCTATAATGGGTGAGGATCTAGGAATCGCCATTCGGTACCCTTTCTTTAGAACCAAACCGCATATAGTGAACCCTAAGAGCCCACCTTAGGTAGAACCATACCAAACCCTAGTGGTCACCCGAATAGGTGCTCTATTTATTTTTATTTTTTTTCTTGCTTGCTTTTGCTTGGTATTAACCTGTTTCATTTTGTTCTGGTTATGATTGCATTGTATTTTCATCATAGAAAAGAGGTGTTGATACACGTTCAGTTGCTAAATAGAGAGCTTGTCATGGAAAATGGATTTCTTGATAAAGTGGAAGATAATACGACTGTCCGAATATGTTTCAAGAAAACACAACGAGAAAAGGGTGATAGTTTAGCGGAGGAGTACACGACTTTGCTTCGTTGCCCGAAGTTTTAAGTTGACAAAGATTATTCGAGAGTTGTCAATGTCCCGACCTTTTTAAAGAAGCTAACGAGCATTACGAGGATGAGTGAGCAATGAGTCGCGGCCCGGATCAAGCAAAAAGGAGCTAGTAGAGACATCCATTGAAAAATTTATGAGATTTATCTTAACATCCGGATGAAGGAAATGATCGATGTCTTTGCCTAGAGTATGAGGGCAAAGCCGTATATATCTGCTTTATGTAAAGAGATTTGTTTTCTAGTAAAGTTGTTTTAATAGAATTGAATCAGAATCGACGTCTCTTTTTGCATTCATTTCATGCATTTGCATTACATTGCATCATATGCATTAAAGTCTACCAAAAGATCCTAATTGGTTAAAATCATTTCAGTTAATCTGGAAACCGACAAAAACCTACCAACCAAACATCGTTACGGTACTCGAGCAAAGACAAAAGTCATGGACCAAAGATTAGAAAGACTTGAACAACTTTAAAGGGAGATGCAAGATCAACTACAAACACAAATGCAAGAGCAGGTAACTAAGATTCAACAAGACATGATGGAAAAAATGCTAGAATCTCAAAGAAACACGATGACTCAGTTGAACCAATTATTAGTTGGAGGAGTAGATAAGGGAAAGGGCCCCATGGTCAATCTTGGGGAAGATAATGAGGAGCCGTTGTATCCTCCGGGTTTTCTTGCACCAAATGTACAGAGCCAAACTGAAATGTACCCAAGGAGACCATCCGTCACAATTAGGCCTCAACAATTTCAGGCTGGTGCTTCGGTGCCAATGAACTTTCAAGCTGGATCAAATTTAAACCCAAGAGATAACCCAACTAATCCTGTTATCCTCGATTTTGATGAAGTGGCAGAAAAAGAAAAAAAAGCAAATGCGGAATTGCCAAAACAGCTAGAGGACAGGTGTAAATGGTTGGAGGAAAAATTCAAAGAAATAAAAAGCGCTGATAGTCATCATGGAATCGACGCTAAGGATCTGAGCTTGGTTCCAGACTTAATACTTCCTTACAAGTTCAAAATACCAGATTTTGAAAAATACAATGGGACCAGTTGCCCTGAGGCTCACATCACCATGTTTGTAGACGGATGACTGGATACGTTAACAATGATCAACTGCTAATACACTGCTTCCAGGATAGCCTGGTGGGGGTAACATCCAAATGGTACAAACAATTGAGCCGTACCAGGATTGGTTCATGGAGGGACCTAGCTCAAGCATTCATGAAGCAGTACAGTCATGTAACGGATATGACTCCTGATAGAATTCCTTTACAGAACATGGAGAAGAAACCAAATGAGAGTTTTAGGCAATATGAGCAAAGATAGAGGGAAGTTGTTATCCAAGTTCAGCTACCACTCCTAGAAAAAGAAACTACGATGCTCTTCATCTACACACTAAAAGCCCTGTTCATCACATACATACTAGGAAGTGCCACAAAAAGTTTTTTAGATATAGTCATGAATGGCGAGATGATTGAGAATGCCATAAAAAGTGGGAAGATAGATGCCGGAGAAAGTAACAAAAGGTCAGCCTCGAGGAAAAAATAAAACGAGGTGAACAACACAAGTACATATAATAAGGGTTACTCTAAATTGATTACTGTAAGTCAACCAAGAAAGGTGGTAGCTGGTCAACAAGGTCTATCAAGACAAGAATCCAGCATAAAGAAAAACACTGAAAAGCTTTAATTCACACTAATCCCAATGTCGTATAGGGAGCCGTATCAAAGTTTATTTGATGCACACGTTTTTTCCCTTTCTACTTAGAACCTCTACAACCCCCGTACCCCAAACAGTATGACGCAAACGCCCAATGCGAATACCATGCAGGAATTACGGGGCATTCTATAGAAAACTATACTGCCTTTAAAAAGCTGATCGAAAGGTTCATCAATATGGTACGAAAATCCGCTACCCAATCATGCTGATAATGGGGTAAACATGATGAGTGAAAATATGGGGAGAAAAATCAAGGTAGATATTGTAGATGTAAAAACTCCTTTGAGATGGGTCTGGAATGAGATGACAAGAAGGGGGTTAATTATTTCAGATTTAGAAAGAAGTTATGAAAAGAGAGGAAAATACTGTGAGTTTCATCACAAAGTGGGACGAGATCCAATAGTGCGTAGAATTCAAAGTCTTTGTTCAGGGCATGATAGATAATACAAAGCTGTAATTCCTTAAAGAAGTCAAATGCCCGAAGGAATGTTAGGAATTTGAATGTTAATGCCATATCTGAAGAAGCGATTGAAGAAAGGACCTTATTAGATATCCGTCCTTATGAACCTCGAGTGTGAATAAACAATTGATTGCAGAAGAAATTCTGTAGTTTTAGAGCTTACTCGAGTAATGTTCGAACACACTTGTTGCTTTTAGCCTAGAAATAATAAGAACCCTTTGTGAAATAGGCTCATATCTAAACATCATTATTTTAATGAAGTACATCTTTACGTTCATTTTGAGAAAATATTCTTTCATTCTTTTATATAAGTAATTATTCTTCCATTCTTTTGGGAATTTCCTCTAAATCATTCTTTCATTTCATTCATAATCATATTGTATAGATAATTATTCTTAAATTCATACATTCTTTGTATATTCTTTTGTATATTCTAATTGAGTAAATTTATTTCACTAATCGGAAAACCAACCAACCAAACACTCTTACTATACTAAATCATAAAACTAAAGAAATGGATCAAATATTAGAAAGCTGGAGCAAATGCAAAAGAAATGCAAGACCATTACAGATGCAAATGAAAGAGCAATTGGAAAAAATCAACAAGATATGATGAAAGGATGCTAGAGTCTCAAAAGGATATGATGGCTAGGTTGGCGCAATTCTTGACTAGGGGAGTAAATAAGGGAAGGGCCCTATGGTTAATGATGAAGTAGGAGACAAGGATGGACCTCTATATCCTCCAAGTTTTACTCCTCCGTATATGCGAACTCAAGTCGAGGTGCATCCGCACAGATCCTCTGTTATAATTAGGCCTCGCAGTTTTAGGCTAGTGTCTCAAAGGTCGATGAACTTCCAGTGGATCGGGTTCTATTCCGGAGATAACCGGTGAATCTGCTATCCCGATTTCGATGAATTAGCCGAGAAAGATAAAGCAAAGGAAGAATTGCCAAAACGGTTTGAGGAAAGGTGGAAATGAATTGAAGAGAAATTTAGGGCAATAGAAACCTTGAAAGTTATCGTGGAATTGATGCTAAGGATCTGAGTTTGGTCCCAGATTTGGTACTTCCTTATAAGTTCAAGATGCTAGAATTTGAGAAGTATAATGGGAGCAATTGCCCTGAAGCCCATATCACCATGTTCTGTAGGAGGATGACTGAGTATATTAACAGTGATCAGCTATTAATACATTGTTTTCAAGATAGCCTCACTGGGGCAGCATCTAAATGGTATAATCAACTGAACAGAACCAAAATTAGTTCTTGGAGGGATTTGGCACAGGCTTTTATGAGGCAGTATAGTCATATATTAGAAATGACTCCTGATATAATCACCTTGCAAAATTTAGAAAAGAAATCAAATGAAAGCTTTAGACAGTATGCATAGAGGTGGAGAGAGGTTGCAGTCCAAGTTCAGCCGCCACTCCTAGAGAAAGAAATGACAATGCTCTTCATCAACACATTGAAAGCCCCGTTCATCACGCACATGTTGGGAAGTGCTTCAAAGAGTTACTCAGATATAATCATGAATGGCGAAATGATTGAAAATGCCATCAGAAGTGGAAGAATAGATGGTGGAGAGAGTCACAAAAAGTCAGTCTCAAGGAGAAAATAAAATGAGATGAATAACGTAGGTTACTCAAGATCAGTTACTGTAAGTCATCCAGGTAAAGGGGTTGCTAGCCAGCAAGGTTCATTGAGACAAGAACCTAGAGTGAAACTAGGTACTGAGAAGCTCCAGTTCACACCAATTTCGATGTCCTATAAGGAGCTGTATCAAAGCTTGTTCGATGCGCACATTGTTGCCCTTTCCTACTTAAAACCTTCACAACCTCCGTATCCAACCAAACATGCTGTTAGGTTTTTTTTGGCTTTTTTTTTCTTTTCTATTTTGAAAAAGCAAATAAGCATTTTTAGGTTTTTTTTTTTGGTTTTAAAACTTCTGTGAAATGACGTCGTTTGAGGCCTGCTTCAGTGGCCTCAAAACGACGTCGTATAAGGCTTGTGACCCTAGATTTGACCCGTCTGCCCTTAAGATTCGCGTGTTTTTACGGTGAAGGGGATATTTTGCCCCAGGACCCTCCGCTTTTGCGCTGTGGCAATCTAGTCCATTCTATTTCTTTAATTGTGGCCGCATGATTTCCTGTTAGTTTCATTTTGGTCCATGATGAAACGCTACGTTTTAGGGCTGGGGATATTTTCCTATTTAGTCCCCATGTTATTCGCGCGTTCCTTTTTTGGCCCTCAATTTTATTTTATTTTTTTTTCTTTTTAATTTCGAATTAAATACAATTTAATCCATACTTGTCTAATTTAATGTACTCGATTTTTATTTTGTTTAAAATTCATTATTCTATTTTAAAAAAAATATATTTAATTTTAAATCTAAAATTATTTTTATGTTTAAGCTTAATATATTCTTAAATTTATCATCAATATTATTTTAATTTATAATATATTATTATTTTAAATTTATCATTAACATTATTTTAAGTTTATCATGTATTTTATTTAAAGTTATCATGTATTAGTATTTTGAACTTATCAACTATGGTTATTTAAATTTAGCATGTATTGTTTTATGCATTCTTGTTGTAAATTCAATATAATTTGTATTTATTCTTTAACGTTTTATTTTAATTATAAAATCCTCTTTATATATATTGCTATGTTTTAAAATTTATATAATAATACTCTCGTATAATACAATTTATATATACATAGTTTATATTTTTATTTTATATATATTATTGATTTCATATTATTATTATTATTATTTATTTCTATATATATATAATTTATTTCTTTTAAAAACTTATTTTATTATATTTTACTTATTTCAACTTTTTACCTATATCATTATATATATTATTATCCATATTGAGTTTTTCATCCCATATATTACTTATTAGATAAATATATATGTATATTATTTTGTGTACTACTTATTTTGATTTTCTTTTTATACAATATTTATTTTAAAATTCATTTAGATATTATCATTTTACATAGTATTTATTTTTATCTTCATTTTAATCTATTTAGACTTTCTTATATATATTATTTATTTTAAAATTTTTATATATACAATTTATTGATTATAATTGCCTTTCTTTCACGCTATTCGTTTCTTTAGTTATTTTAAACCTGGTATATTTTGTTTGTGCATGTGTTAATTTGCTTGTTTTTTAATTAGCTTTTCACTAGCTTTCAAGTATTAATGTTAGTATTTACATAATATGTGATGTGAGATTATTGCTCTTATGTGTATTGTATTGCTTATTTGCATTTATTGATTATTTGTCGTTCATTAGAGTATATTTTGTTTTACGAATTATCACTTCGCGCTGTACATTATCATTCTATCGCATTCTATTTGCTTAAAAGGTTACGTTTAATATCATTTAAGTATCAAAATCATTTTATTCAAAAGTCTTTCAAAGTCACGCAATGGTTGGTATTTTGGAGCTTCGAGAAAATTGCATCCTAACTTACTGGACTCCAATTTTTGTCGTTGAATCTAAATAACCGAATATTCTTTTTTCAATAAAAGCGTATAATTTTTAAATATAAGGTCTACTCTCGGGATTTCAATACGTTGTATCATAACTCATTGGATATGATATTTTGTTATCTCGAGACAATGATTTTTCTAAAAGGTAATAAAAGTAAGTTGTATGTCGTATTTGGAACATCGAGAAATCGTGCCCAAACTTACGGGGTTTCGATTTTCTCATCGAACCAAAATGACCAAATATTTTTAGATTTCAAAAACATGAAATTTCGATAAAAAATTAAAGGCTAGCTTATTTTCGAGGACTCAAATATCACATCCAAACTTACAGGATACGACCTTTTCTCACCTCGGGATGAGAGGGCCTTTTATACTCGTTCAAATTTATCCAAGTATTGTTTCAAAACAAAATATATATAGCATTAATAAAAGGGGATCGTATTTTTAATCATTTCAAGTTTTTGACATTCAATGTTAAGACATTAATTAATCAACTAGGTACCAATTTTTAGCGTTACGAGGGTGCTAACCCTTTCTCGTGCGTAATCGAATCCCGAATCCGGTTTTTCAAATTCCGTAGACCAAAATTATTTTCAAGGTAATTCGATCACAGCTTAACAAAAGATCAGTGGCGACTCCTATCCTATTTTAAAGTCGACCCCTTTTTATCAAAAAAGTGATTTCGATAGCTTGGCGACTCCACGGGGATTGGTTTTGAGAGTCAAGCCACAAATTGATTATTTACTGTCTTTTTGTCAAAAATTGAAAGTTTGATTTAAATTTGCGATCCTTTCGTTGCATTTTTATGGTCTGCATCGTTGTGGTATGTTTGCTTTATTGGTTCGAGTTTTTAACCATTGCATATTGCATTGCATGACTGTTTGGTTATACCTTTTTAAATGGGAGTGATAAACTATTCCTTCGTGAGGTTTTCACCTCCGTATAGGATAGTGGATCACTTTTAGGATGCATCCGTACCTATGCTTTCGTGAGATTTTCATCTTCGTATAGTCATAGGGAAATGTATTCCCTTGAACTGAACTCGGTCCGTATGAGCCTATAATGGGTGAGGATCTAGGAATCTGCCAGTTCAGGTACCCTTTTCTTTAGAACCAAACCGCATATAGTGAACCCTAAGAGCCCACCTTAGGTAGAACCATACCAAACCCTAGTGGTCACCCGAATAGGTGCTCTATTTATTTTTATTTTTTTTCTTGCTTGCTTTTGCTTGGTATTAACCTGTTTCATTTTGTTCTGGTTATGATTGCATTGTATTTTCATCATAGAAAAGAGGTGTTGATACACGTTCAGTTGCTAAATAGAGAGCTTGTCATGGAAAATGGATTTCTTGATAAAGTGGAAGATAATACGACTGTCCGAATATGTTTCAAGAAAACACAACGAGAAAAGGGTGATAGTTTAGCGGAGGAGTACACGACTTTGCTTCGTTGCCCGAAGTTTTAAGTTGACAAAGATTATTCGAGAGTTGTCAATGTCCCGACCTTTTTAAAGAAGCTAACGAGCATTACGAGGATGAGTGAGCAATGAGTCGCGGCCCGGATCAAGCAAAAAGGAGCTAGTAGAGACATCCATTGAAAAATTTATGAGATTTATCTTAACATCCGGATGAAGGAAATGATCGATGTCTTTGCCTAGAGTATGAGGGCAAAGCCAGTATATATCTGCTTTATGTAAAGAGATTTGTTTTCTAGTAAAGTTGTTTTAATAGAATTGAATCAGAATCGACGTCTCTTTTTGCATTCATTTCATGCATTTGCATTACATTGCATCATATGCATTAAAGTCTACCAAAAGATCCTAATTGGTTAAAATCATTTCAGTTAATCTGGAAACCGACAAAAACCTACCAACCAAACATCGTTACGGTACTCGAGCAAAGACAAAAGTCATGGACCAAAGATTAGAAAGACTTGAACAACTTTAAAGGGAGATGCAAGATCAACTACAAACACAAATGCAAGAGCAGGTAACTAAGATTCAACAAGACATGATGGAAAAAATGCTAGAATCTCAAAGAAACACGATGACTCAGTTGAACCAATTATTAGTTGGAGGAGTAGATAAGGGAAAGGGCCCCATGGTCAATCTTGGGGAAGATAATGAGGAGCCGTTGTATCCTCCGGGTTTTCTTGCACCAAATGTCTGAGCCAAACCGAAATGTACCCAAGGAGACCATCCGTCACAATTAGGCCTCAACAATTTCAGTTGGTGCTTGGTGCCAATGAACTTTCAAGTGGATCAAATTTAAACCCAAGAGATAACCCAACTAATCTGTTATCCTCGATTTTGATGAAGTGGCGAAAAAAAAAAAAAAGCAAATGCGAATTGCCAAAACAACTAGAGGGCGGTGTAAATGGTTGGAGGAAAATTCAAAGAAATAAAAAGCGGCGATAGTCATCATGGAATCGACGCTAAGGATCCGAGCTTGGTTCCGGACTTAATACTTCCTTACAAGTTCAAAATACCAGATTTTGAAAAATACAATGGGACCAGTTGCCCTGAGGCTCACATCACCATGTTTGTAGACGGATGACTGGATACGTTAACAATGATCAACTGCTAATACACTGCTTCCAGGATAGCCTGGTGGGGGCAACATCCAAATGGTACAAACAATTGAGCCGTACCAGGATTGGTTCATGGAGGGACCTAGCTCAAGCATTCATGAAGCAGTACAGTCATGTAACGGATATGACTCCTGATAGAATTTCTTTACAGAACATGGAGAAGAAACCAAATGAGAGTTTTAGGCAATATGAGCAAAGATAGAGGGAAGTTGTTATCCAAGTTCAGCTACCACTCCTAGAAAAAGAAACTACGATGCTCTTCATCTACACACTAAAAGCCCTGTTCATCACATACATACTAGGAAGTGCCACAAAAAGTTTTTTAGATATAGTCATGAATGGCGAGATGATTGAGAATGCCATAAAAAGTGGGAAGATAGATGCCGGAGAAAGTAACAAAAGGTCAGCCTCGAGGAAAAAATAAAACGAGGTGAACAACACAAGTACATATAATAAGGGTTACTCTAAATTGATTACTGTAAGTCAACCAAGAAAGGTGGTAGCTAGTCAACAAGGTCTATCAAGACAAGAATCCAGCATAAAGAAAAACACTAAAAAGCTTTAATTCACACTAATCCCAATGTCGTATAGGGAGCCGTATCAAAGTTTATTTGATGCACACGTTTTTTCCCTTTCTACTTAGAACCTCTACAACCCCCGTACCCCAAACAGTATGACGCAAACGCCCAATGCGAATACCATGCAGGAATTACGGGGCATTCTATAGAAAACTATACTGCCTTTAAAAAGCTGATCGAAAGGTTCATCAATATGGTACGAAAATCCGCTACCCAATCATGCTGATAATGGGGTAAACATGATGAGTGAAAATATGGGGAGAAAAATCAAGGTAGATATTGTAGATGTAAAAACTCCTTTGAGATGGGTCTAGAATGAGATGACAAGAAGGGGGTTAATTATTTCAGATTTAGAAAGAAGTTATGAAAAGAGAGGAAAATACTGTGAGTTTCATCACAAAGTGGGACGAGATCCAATAGTGCGTAGAATTCAAAGTCTTTGTTCAGGGCATGATAGATAATACAAAGCTGTAATTCCTTAAAGAAGTCAAATGCCCAGAAGGAATGTTAGGGAATTTGAATGTTAATGCCATATACGAAGAAGCAGTTGAAGAAAGGACCTTATTAGATATCCGTCCTTATGAACCTCAGAGTGTGAATAAACAATTGGACTGCAGAAGAAATTCCTGTAGTTTTTAGAGCTTACTCAGAGTAATGTTCAGAACACACTTGTTGCTTTTAGCCTAGAAATAATAAGAACCCCTTTGTGAAATAGGCTCATATCTAAACATCATTATTTTAATGAAGTACATCTTTACGTTCATTTTGAGAAAATATTCTTTCATTCTTTTTATATAAGTAATTATTCTTCCATTCTTTTGGGAATTTCCTCTAAATCATTCTTTCATTTCATTCATAATCATATTGTATAGATAATTATTCTTAAATTCATACATTCTTTGTATATTCTTTTGTATATTCTAATTGAGTAAATTTATTTCAGCTAATCTGGAAAACCAACCAACCAAACACTCTTACTATACTCGTCGCAAAACTAAAGAAATGGATCAAATATTAGAGAAACTGGAGCAAATGCAAAAAGAAATGCAAGACCAGCTACAGATGCAAATGAAAGAGCAATTGGAAAAAAATCAACAAGATATGACAGAAAGGATGCTAGAGTCTCAAAAGGATATGATGGCTAGGTTGACGCAATTACTGACTAGGGGAGTAAATAAGGGGAAGGGCCCTATGGTTAATGATGAAGTAGGAGACAAGGATGGACCTCTATATCCTCCAAGTTTTACTCCTCCGTATGTGCGAACTCAAGCTGAGGTGCATCCGCACAGATCCTCTGTTATAATTAGGCCTCAGCAGTTTTAGGCTAGTGTCTCAGTGCCGATGAACTTCCAGGCTGGATCAGGTTCTATTCCCGGAGATAACCCGGTGAATCCTGCTATCCCTGATTTCGATGAATTAGCTGAGAAAGATAAAGCAAAGGAAGAATTGCCAAAACGGTTTGAGGAAAGGTGGAAATGAATTGAAGAGAAATTTAGGGCAATAGAGAGCACTGAAAGTTATCGTGGAATTGATGCTAAGGATCTGAGTTTGGTCCCAGATTTGGTACTTCCTTATAAGTTCAAGATGCTAGAATTTGAGAAGTATAATGGGAGCAATTGCCCTGAAGCCCATATCACCATGTTCTGTAGGAGGATGACTGAGTATATTAACAGTGATCAGCTATTAATACATTGTTTTCAAGATAGCCTCACTGGGGCAGCATCTAAATGGTATAATCAACTGAACAGAACCAAAATTAGTTCTTGGAGGGATTTGGCACAGGCTTTTATGAGGCAGTATAGTCATATATTAGAAATGACTCCTGATATAATCACCTTGCAAAATTTAGAAAAGAAATCAAATGAAAGCTTTAGACAAGATGCATAGAGGTGGAGAGAGGTTGCAGTCCAAGTTCAGCCGCCACTCCTAGAGAAAGAAATGACAATGCTCTTCATCAACACATTGAAAGCCCCGTTCATCACGCACATGTTGGGAAGTGCTTCAAAGAGTTACTCAGATATAATCATGAATGGCGAAATGATTGAAAATGCCATCAGAAGTGGAAGAATAGATGGTGGAGAGAGTCACAAAAAGTCAGTCTCAAGGAGAAAATAAAATGAGATGAATAACGTAGGTTACTCAAGATCAGTTACTGTAAGTCATCCAGGTAAAGGGGTTGCTAGCCAGCAAGGTTCATTGAGACAAGAACCTAGAGTGAAACTAGGTACTGAGAAGCTCCAGTTCACACCAATTTCGATGTCCTATAAGGAGCTGTATCAAAGCTTGTTCGATGCGCACATTGTTGCCCTTTCCTACTTAAAACCTTCACAACCTCCGTATCCAACCAAACATGCTGTTAGGTTTTTTTTGGCTTTTTTTTTCTTTTCTATTTTGAAAAAGCAAATAAGCATTTTTAGGTTTTTTTTTTTGGTTTTAAAACTTCTGTGAAATGACGTCGTTTGAGGCCTGCTTCAGTGGCCTCAAAACGACGTCGTATAAGGCTTGTGACCCTAGATTTGACCCGTCTGCCCTTAAGATTCGCGTGTTTTTACGGTGAAGGGATATTTTGCCCAGGACCCTCCGCTTTTCTTACTGTGGCAATCTAGTCCATTCTATTTCTTTAATTGTGGCGCATGATTTCTGTTAGTTTCATTTTGGTCCATGATGAAACGCTACGTTTTAGGGTGGGGATATTTTCCTATTTAGTCCCCATGTTATTCGCGTTCCTTTTTGGCCCTCAATTTTATTTTATTTTTTTCTTTTAATTTGAATTAAATACAATTTAATCCATACTTGTCTAATTTAATGTACTCGATTTTATTTTGTTTAAAATTCATTATTCTATTTTAAAAAATATATTTAATTTTAAATCTAAAATTATTTTTATGTTTAAGCTTAATATATTCTTAAATTTATCATCAATATTATTTTAATTTATAATATATTATTATTTTAAATTTATCATTAACATTATTTTAAGTTTATCATGTATTTTATTTAAAGTTATCATGTATTAGTATTTTGAACTTATCAACTATGGTTATTTAAATTTAGCATGTATTGTTTTATGCATTCTTGTTGTAAATTCAATATAATTTGTATTTATTCTTTAACGTTTTATTTTAATTATAAAATCCTCTTTATATATATTGCTATGTTTTAAAATTTATATAATAATACTCTCGTATAATACAATTTATATATACATAGTTTATATTTTTATTTTATATATATTATTGATTTCATATTATTATTATTATTATTTATTTCTATATATATATAATTTATTTCTTTTAAAAACTTATTTTATTATATTTTACTTATTTCAACTTTTTACCTATATCATTATATATATTATTATCCATATTGAGTTTTTCATTCCATATATTACTTATTAGATAAATATATATGTATATTATTTTGTGTACTACTTATTTTGATTTTCTTTTTATACAATATTTATTTTAAAATTCATTTAGATATTATCATTTTACATAGTATTTATTTTTATCTTCATTTTAATCTATTTCAGACTTTCTTATATATATTATTTATTTTAAAATTTTATATATACAATTTATTGATTATAATTGCCTTTCTTTCACGCTATTCGTTTCTTTAGTTATTTTAAACTGGTATATTTTGTTTGTGCATGTGTTAATTTGCTTGTTTTTTAATTAGCTTTTCACTAGCTTTCAAGTATTAATGTTAGTATTTACATAATATGTGATGTGAGATTATTGCTCTTATGTGTATTGTATTGCTTATTTGCATTTATTGATTATTTGTCGTTCATTAGAGTATATTTTGTTTCTGAATTATCACTTGTATTGTGTACATTATCATTCTATCGCATTCTATTTGCTTAAAAGGTTACGTTTAATATCATTTAAGTATCAAAATCATTTTATTCAAAAGTCTTTCAAAGTCACGCAATGGTTGGTATTTTGGAGCTTGAGAAAATTGCATCCTAACTTCTTGGACTCAATTTTGTCGTTGAATCTAAATAACCGAATATTCTTTTTTCAATAAAAGCGTATAATTTTTAAATATAAGGTCTACTCTCGGATTTCAATACGTTGTATCATAACTCATTGGATATGATATTTTGTTATCTCGAGACAATGATTTTCTAAAAGGTAATAAAAGTAAGTTGTATGTCGTATTTGGAACATCGAGAAATCGTGCCCAAACTTACGGGTTTCGATTTTCTCATCGAACCAAAATGACCAAATATTTTAGATTTCAAAACATGAAATTTCGATAAAAATTAAAGGCTAGCTTATTTTCGAGGACTCAAATATCACATCCAAACTTACAGGATACGACATTTTCTCACCTCGGGATGAGAGGGCCTTTTATACTCGTTCAAATTTATCCAAGTATTGTTTCAAAACAAAATATATATAGCATTAATAAAAACGGATTGTATTTTTAATCATTTCAAGTTTTCGAGATTCGATGTTAAGACATTAATTAATCAGCTAGGTACCAATTTTTGGCGTTACGAGAGTGCTAACCCTTCCTCGTGCGTAATCGACTCCCGAACCCATTTTCTCAAATTTCGTAGATCAAAATCGTTTTCAAGCTAATCCGATCACACCTTAACAAAAGATCGGTGGCGACTCCTATCCTATTTTAAAGTCTCCCCCTTTTTTTATAAAAAAAGTGATTTCGACATACTTATTATTATATGAATTAAAAAAATCATAATATATAACATTATAAAAATAATATATAACGTAATTTATTATTTTTAGACTATAATACATATTTAATGTGCTAAAATATCATTAGTAAAACAAATAATTTAATTATTCTACAATAAAAACAAAATATTAGAAGTAATAAATAGCTTGAGAATTATATTTCACACCCAAGCATAATATTCATATATTAACAAAAGTTACATGATTTCATTAGCTTATATGTCATAATCCATATGTTAAATTTTACAACATCAAAAAGTTACAACATTGTAATGACATTCTATCATGTAATTATACCATCCAAATATTACAAAAAGTTACCAAAATATCATCAACACAACCATGATTTTTAATGGTCAGCAAGAAATCTTCTAACCCATTCCAATAGCACAGAAGAAGGTAAACTAAAGACAATGAGCATTTGCGTTGGATGGTCTGGAATTTTGCTCAATGCGTGATAACGCTCATCCTTAATTAAACCTTCTATTTCAGATAATCTTGGATATAATTTTAGAGAACTTTCTTGAATGGTCATTTTTAAGTTTTGTTGAATTAGCACTTCGGGGGCAGTACTCCTATTGATTTCAAGGCCAACGGTCCGTATGTTTTTCGCCAATAAAGTGGTAGCATCAGTAAATGAAGTAGAAGAAATATGATCACTTGTATTAGAAATCTTTTTTTTTTCTCTTATTTGAAAATGTGGAATCACCTTGGTTTCTAGGTGGTTGCGGTTGTGTAGCTGAAAGATTCATGTTATAAAAAGAAATATCAGCTTCGCATCCATGTAAATCGTTTCTTTCTTCATTAGTATTTGTAGTAGCTACATCCTCAACATCTATTTCTTCAATAATATCAGCAGTTGTTTGAGCATCTTTCCCAATGGCTTGATCTTTTGCGTAGATGGCAGTAAGTTGATCATAATGAGGGAAACTACAATGTTTGAATTGACCAGCTTTTTTATGACTCTATAAAAAAATGAGGAATCCATATTAGATGTAAGTTTAGTCAAAACAAGATAATAAAGACTTGAAATAATTCTTACATTTATATATGAGTTCCACAGAACATCTTCAGCAACAACAAGTTGTCTATACTCATCCCAATCAAAGCCGCTATTTTTTTTCCACTAAGCATGTCATAAACAATTGCCCAATCCCTTTTCAATGTCCTAATCCTTGATTCGAGATTAGGTTTAGCTTTCAACATAGCATGGGGTAAAAATTTTTTAACAAATTTTCTAGCTCATTTAAATAACAGACTTTGAATCCCGTATCTACATTAGAGGTTCTAACATTGTGCAAGTTGACCATACAGGCAACCAATGCATCATCTTTTTCTAGAACCCATTTCCTTTTGGTTCTTCGAGAATTTTGGGAAGAAACACTTGATTGTGAAAAACCTACCATAACTATCTTAAGAAAAAACACAAATTAAATTTAAGTTCAATATTATGAATCAAAAGGTCTACACTTTGTAAAATTATAACACATGATAAATCAAAAGAAAATAAATTATAATTCAACAAGTGTAGTACAATACAAAAAACAATTCATACACCACCGAAGTTTCATAAACTAGATGCTTGCCATTCATCGAACATTTGATTGACTAGTTCCATTCTCCAAGTAGCCCATGCATTCGATGGATGAATATTTATGATATTCGATTCATCGTCATCTATCACATTACTAGGCAATCCTTCTCCCAACTCCGCTTCAATAGGATCAAGACTCATATAGGTTCGAATAAAATTATGGAACAAATAAAATACAATAATGATTCTATTGTGCATACTCACATGATAGAATGATGGACTCCTAAGTATTCCCTATCTAAGTTTTAATAACCCAAATCGTCTTTCAATAACATTACGCGCTGAAGCATGTTTCATATTAAAAAAATTCTTCCGGAGTATTTGGCTGGTAACCCTGACGCCACTCATTCATATGATATATTTGTCTTCTAAAAGGCGCAAGAAATCCCTCACAGTTTGTGTATCCAACATCAACTAGATAATAACAACCTATAAAAAAATCTATTTATCATGGTTAATTTCCAAAAAAATTATGATCTTAAAAATTAATTCAAATTCCTCTAAATTTGCACTTTACCATGACGAACTGTTACTCCATGTCTCGCACTAATGGCATGTCGAAGAACTCATCCATCAGCAACATAATTTTCCCAACTAGGAATAACATAAACAAAATGCTTATCAGGTGTACAAACACCTAACATGTTTGTTGCTATGTCAACTTTACTCGTTCGATATCTAGGTTTATTAACTATTGGAACCCTAATCTTGATGTGGGTTCCATCTAAAGCACCTAAGAAATTCTACATCACAAGTATAAAACATCGGGTTAGGATACTATATTTAAATCTAAATCAACTAAATTATGTACGAGCTATATATGGAACTCACTCCAATACCTTGAACCATTTCCACCTTGGGTTTGTAGAATTAGCTGTAATTGGCTCTGCTTTTTTAAATAACACATCTTGTAAGCGTATGAAAACATTAACACATTTTGAAATGATCTGCTAACGGTTTCCCCGGACCTATTAAAGTGATGCTTGGTAACTCGATTTTTAAGGTGATGAGAAATGATATGTAAAAGCATTGCCACTTGCTCATCAACACGCCTGTGTCTCAACTTTTGTACTTTACGCGATTTAGTCATTTTTATCAAATTGAACACATAAATAGTAAAATTTCTTAGCGAAATTTTTATACAACGCTACTATCATGCTGTAATCGTTAAAATATTAATAAAATAAATATTTTCACATCGAATTTGTGGTCCCAAAACCACTGTTCCTATTTCACTGAAAACAACTATTACAATAATTTTTAATCAAACAGTATAAGTAATATAAAAATTATTTAAAGAACAAAAATAAATATAACATAAATTAAACATATCAAAAATAAAAATAGTTTTAAAATATATTAAAAGATTAAAATAGTTTTAAATGAAACATATTGAAAATAAAAACATATCGAAAATTAAATATAACCAAAATGTTTTTATTTAAAGTAAAAAGATTAAATCTGAATTGTAAATGTAGTTTAACATGTATATATTTCCTTTCCCGTATTACTAGAAAAGAGTAATGGTATATTCATTTCGATGGAGATATTTGTTTATGTCCCTTTTCCTTGTTCATTTTTTTTGTTGTTGACTCTTGGCATTTGGCAGCCTACGAGGGTGTGCTGCTCTTTACCTTAGTGACCTCCTTTTCCATTAACAAATTTCATCTTTCCAAAGTTGAAGATATAACCAACTTACAACAAAGATATTGGGAGGGGATTGTTACCTTAGCATACCTTTGAGCGATATCTTTCCCCTTCTTGTTGTTACATTCAACCACTCCTTTAGCTAAAACACACAAACCATTCCATTATTTCAAGAGGATACACATTTAAAACATAATGGTTCCAATTGAAAAATCCAAATAAAAAAAACTTAACAAAAAACTAAAGGCAAAATGCATTAGTTGATGAACAAAAATTGAAAAAAGTCTAAACTGCTATTGCTCTTATTGCTCCTTCAACCCTTCACCGTTTATCATAAAAATGAATGGAAAACATGAAACCAATAAAACTAAAAATGAACATATAATATTACATAAGGTTGAACAATTAAAGCATACTAATCTAGTATATGACTAAACTAAAATGACTTAAACAAGAAGTGCAAACACGCAATAACGATAAAACATGAAAAAAAAGACAATTTAGGAAATGGTTTAAGGTATATCACACTAGAAATGCAAGTTTCATAAGATTACATAGTCAAAAAATGAACAAAAATGGCATTAAAAAACATCAACCCTTACTATCTGTTCATTTTCCTTGGGCTACTTTTATTCAATGCCATGTTCGACAAACCATCTAAATGCTAACACAGACTTTTGAAATCTGACAAAACATGTCCTTTAATAGAAGAAATTTATGTTACTGCATCAGTTCTATCTTCAAGTTTATATTATCTTAGAAGTTCAGAGCCACATTTAAATTGTTCTCTATGAACGCAGTTTATCAATTTTACTTGTTTGCACTAACATTTCTGTATAAGGATTAAAGTACTTAGTTATATCATCATTCAAATACATAAAAAAAATTGAGCATACCCATGTTGAATAAATGTCAATATCTAACACTTACCTTCATGTTTTTGACCATGTAACATGTTATGAAATACTTCTCGTTTTCTAGATAACAATTTGGATCATGCATTCTTTAATCTAACATTAGATCAAGCATTTTTTTCATTTTGATTGTAGATTATGGATAATCAGGGTGCTTATTGGATAAAAGACCAAACTGGTAAAAACCAAAGTTGAGGAACCAAGTAAAGCCTCATATCGAGCTTGTGGTCTCAATAAGAATAGCTAGCCATTAACAATAGGCCCTGCTATGTTTGTTTTAATGATTCTTTTGTCATCAATATTTTGGTTTAGAAAATCTGATCTTTCATGCTACAATCTTGTGTCCTTCACTCATTATTATCATGTATTTGGTTCACCTTGCATTTTTCGTTCTAATAGAAATTATCTCAATTATTATCGTTGATGTTTTTAGGCTTTACAAACAAGATCAACCAGTGACACACATCGTTTAAGATATGTTTAAAATTTTAAAAAAAATTGAAAAATAAATGTAACATGTGAAAGTCTTTTAATCTTGTTTGTGAGTTAACTTCAATCTTAATGTACTAATTATGATTTTTGTAATGATGTTTTCTTGAATCTCCTTCTCACTACAATTCGTAATGAAGGGAGAAAGCAGTTAAGTAACTTTATATTTTGACATGCTTTTGTGACTTTTGAAAATAAATAATTTTTCACAATTTTTGAAAGTACACATACTTAAATACTTTTGGAAGTATTTTGAAAATTTTGATTGATCTTTTAAATTTTATGTTGATGTTAAAGTGTATATAATTTCTATTACATCAATAAGAAATTAGATTGGATCTAGAAATTCAAAATATTTTTACTTCAATATCAAAATCAAAGGGTTTATGAGTAAAAATCATTTAAAGGTTTGTTTAAATAGAAGGTAATATAGTTTAAGGATTTTTATAAGTACATTAGCCAAAATGAATTTAGATTTCAATTTTTCATATTTTTCACGTGCTAATGAGAAAAAGGCTTCATTTCAAGTGTTAGAAAAGTAAAAGCCAACTTGACTCATGACTCTCATCACTAAGCCAACTAATCATAGTAAATATAAATTCTTATAACTGGTTATAAAAGAAACTCAAAACTAGACAATAGAATAAAAATATGATAAAAAAGAATGATCTACATAAGCTATTCACCACAGAATATTTTGTAAATGATTAGAACTAAATTATTGTCACCAAAAAGCCGGGCTTGCATAGATGGCTAGACTAGAGTACACTGCTTGAAAAATAAAATAAGAAAAGCAGTTAAATAGGCAATAGCTTCAAGTTTTATCAAATTCATGTTTTTAGTCTCAAATTCATGTGGTTTGATTTTCTCTTCTCAGGTAGTGTTGTCTAAGTTATTCATTAAGTTCTATAAAGAGTTGAGTTGTTTAGGAGGTGATTGTATAAATCTTTGTAAAATTAGGAGCAGAACCACTCTAACCAATTAAATACTATACCAAACATCTTTTTGGAAAAGTGCTAATAAAATAATGTAGAAAGAGTTAAGAAAAAACTGTTACCTCTCTTAAGCGAGCTAGATTGCGACCATTCTCCCCATAAGCAGAGTCAATAACATTCTCAGGAACTTTAATATCTACAGTTGTATTTGTCACAACGGCAGATTTGTTTCCACTTCAAACATGAGAAGAAAGGGACATTAATTACGAGAAACTATTCGAAAGCCTTACTTCTCATTCCCCACTCCCAATAATATTTGGCCTCATATAACACCATTAAAGTTTAGCAATATAAAAATAGTATCAATCTTCAAAGCTGAAAAGAAACCTATTGCTTCTACTAATTTAACAAAAAAAAATCAGAAAAAATAAGAAATCAAAATGGGAGAAGAGATAATTAAGGTAGATGAATCGACTGCAAATATGGGGAAATTTTTGGCAAATTAGAGATTCAGATGGAGACGAAGATAACCCTTTTTGCAAAACATAGATTTTCCATTTCCATTTTCAAGACTTTGAACCAGTCTTGTTAGGGCTACTAAAAGAGGCAGAGAGGAAATCAAAAGGAATAACGAAAGAGATAAAGGTTTACCTGAGGGAGAACTGCTACTGGCAGGAGATGAAAGAAGCAAGGGGGTCGGGACTAGGATCAGGCTGAGTGAGAGCTTTTTTGAGGTGAGAAAATGGGAGGGTAAAATGGAAATGAGACCTCACATTGAACCATTATCCAGTTGTTTCTCTTCTCAAGTTTCCACCTCAATCGAAAGCAAGAGAATGCCTTGTTGAGGGCATTTGGAGTTAGAAAAACGGTTTTGAGATTGAAGGCCTTGTTAGGGTTTGTTAAAAGGAGATAGGGTTGGGAGGAAATGGGATTAAAATAATAAATTGATAAGTTGGGAATTTTTTAATGATTACAGTGGAAGGAAGAAGCATGAAAAAAGGGAAAAGGTTTCCGACGTGAGAAAAAAATAATAATGGTGAGGGTAAAATTGAAAGCTTGACCTAATTTGTTACCCACCCATTCCTTGCATCATCATTCCATGGGGAGACCACTAAATGGTAAACAACATTTTTGCCCTGAATAAGCCAGTATGGAATAGGGCTGTAATAGCACATTACAGCCAACCAAACAATAGCTTAGTGATGGGCCCACTGAATTGAGCTGTAATGTATTGGTATTATAACCAACCAAACATGCCCTAAATCATCATTTCGTGGGGATACCACCGAATGGTAAACAACATTTTTTCCCTGAATAAGCCCGTAAGGAATAAGGTTGTAATAGCTCATTGCAACCAACCAAACAATGGCTTAGTGATGGGCCCACTGAATTAAGCTGTAATGTATTGGTATTACAGCCAACCAAACATACCCTAAGTATCTATATCTTCTAGATTTAAAATTTAGTTCTCTTATTTTTTTTAAAAATTTTAATTTACTATTTTTTGGATATATAAATCTACTCTTAAATTATATATAATCATATAACATTTTAATAAAAAAATTAACGATATTAATCATTTAAATTAATTATTTATATTATACAATATTAAATTAATTATAATATTATAAAAATATAGAGACCAATTTATGTTAGAAATTAAAATATTAAAATTTAAATTTAAATTTAAACATATTAGAAGGATCAAAATTAAAATTAATTACTTTCATAAAATATATAAAAAAAGAAATATGATGAATGTGTGCCATGTGTTAGCATAAGAAAGATCCTTTGAATTTTACTTTAATAATAATAATAATAATAATAATAATAATAATAATAATAATAATAATAAGGGTAAACAATGGTAGAGGCAAGAAATTTTTTGGAAATGAAATTAAATTGTATATTTTTACGATAGTAAAATGTAATTTCACCATTTTAATAGTTTATATCTTTATAATTTTTAAAGAATTAAATCAAATTATTATTATTTTTGGGAGGCGTAAGTGCGATTTTACTATTACCAATTTAAAATTTTACATATTATAAAGGGTCTAAATAGAAAATTTTTTATTTTAGGGGGCCCGGGCCCCTGCCAGCCCCCCTTGGCTCCGCCACAGAGGATAACTACTTATATAGTCACTCAAGTTTATGCGCATTCTTATTTTGGTCACTTATTTTAAAAATTTATTATTTTAGTCACTTTTGTTAGATAAGTTATAAGTTTTAGTCACTCTACCATTAAAATACCTTTG